>NC_089836.1:6841261-7123761 GCF_035046505.1 Tiliqua scincoides | reverse complement strand
GATGATTTGGGGAGGGGGTCCCTTTAATTTTGGAAATGAGAGGCTCAAGGGCAGCTGGCGGTGAGCAGGATGGGACTTTTTTTTACGTGCTGGGTGGAGAACTCCCCACAATTGTCAGAGGCCCTGTCACCAGTCAGGGGTAAGTCTGTGCCCTCAACAGCAAGCAAGGCAGTCTGAGAAGGGGCTCTTATCAGGGTCAGGAAATGTCAGCTGATCTTCTCTGGCCTGTCGGTGCAACCAGAGGTGTCACTGGGGCTGGTGTCACCTCTTGCAAGAGCTCTTTGCATCACCCCCATATCCTCCCGTGTCAGACCATACAGATTAAATTACAATATCACGTGCACAGCCTAAATTCAGCACCATCAACAACAACAACAACAACAGTATTTATATACCGCTTTTCAACAAAAAGTTCACAAAGCGGTTTACAGAGAAAATCAAATATCTAATGCCATCACGAGGGTTGGTGTCGCCCCCATTAACTTATTATATAGCAGTACAGGTCACCCAACAAATCAGTAGCCATCGGTATGTCCAGGCCTGAGCTCTGCAGTGCCCACACTTTTCAAGCCTGCCTGTCCTTGAGGGCTAGAGACTTTTTGTGCTGTAAAAAAAATAGCTGGAGTGTCCAGGCCAGTGCAGTCTACCTTCCATACAGTCACAGATTGTGGCACTGGCCTGCTTCTGGTTTTACATCTAGAAGTGTGGATTCTTCACCCAAACAGATGTTTCGAACGTGACGTATGTCACCTCAGCGCAATTATCGTCTGGGCCTTCAAAGGGTGACCCCGGTTCTCTGAGATGGTCGTGAACCGGGTCTCTCCTCCCTCCCCTGCAGTAAGATTTCAAGGCAATCCAAAGCCCTCTTCATATTTCTCCCAAATTCTTTGCAATCCTTATTTTTCACAGTCTGGGTTTTCTCTCGCGCGCCAGTTTCCCAAGAGGGCTGTTGGAGGACGACGGTTTCTCACGATAAGGAAACAACCGGAGCCTTCATTGCTGGGGAAAGAAAGTGCTAACATGACCTCACAATGCCCCCCTTTGTTGAAACACATCTGCTTAGATCCCCCCAATAGATAAGCCCCCCCTCTCCTTGTCGCTCCTTTTCCCCAATAGCCTGGGTGCAGCACTCTCCCTCTTAAAAGCAAAGGTGTTTTTTTGCACAGGACTTTGGATGGACGGAATCCAGCGGCCTAGATGCAAGTGCCTGGCTTGGCTCCCCTTTAACTGCTTAAGGGCACATCTCAGGGAGAGCATCGTGGTCAGGCTGTGGGCAGCTGTAGCCGGATCCCAAGCCAGAGGGGGCACTTTTTGGCTCAAGAAGGCTCTCGGGATCGGTGGTCTCAGTTTGGAGAAGTGAGCCAAGGACCTTTGTTCCATTGACTGATAAAGGGGGAAGGTTTGGCTCCTATTTAGGTCCTATTTAGGTTTGGCTCCTATTTGGGTCCCGTTAGGGAGAAGGGCGGGATAAAAATAAAGTTTTATTATTATTATTATTATTATTATTATTATTATTATTTAGATCCAGTCCGGCCAATCCAGAGGCTTCATACTGATCACAGGGACTGATGGCGTGCATGCGCTGAGTGCTGAAGGCAGCAGTGGCTCTGGGCAGCTTGAACAGGGATGGTGGCACTCGCCTCTGTCTCCCATACACTTGGTCAAGCGGCGGGTGGGCTGGGCTGAGAGGCCACCCCTGTATATTTTTGATTCAGACTGACCTCTCGAAGCTCAGGCATTGGTTATCAACACTTAGCCTGCATGCATCTCTCTTTCTGAGTGAGCAAAGCACTTTGCCTGAAATGTTTTGGTGTAGTCTTTACAACAGCCTTGTAAGGTGTCCATGTTGCAGATAGGGAAGACTGCCAGTTGTGGGGGATGCAGTCCTTGGATCCGCTCTCAGCTTCAACCAGGGTGGTTGTGAGAATAAAGTGCAAGGTCCTGAGTGTGCTGCTTTCTCTGAGCTCCTTGGAGGAAGAGTGGGAGAAATAGCTGTCTCTGCCGCTTGAATCTTTGCCCAGCCTAGGCCAGTGCAGCACTGCATCCTTTCCTGAATCAGTCAGCCTGGCTGTGGTTATCCACGCGCTGCTTATGTTGCCATTGGGTTACTGCAGTTTGTCTAACGTAGGGCTGCCCTTGAAGACCTCTTGGAAACTTCAGCTAGTGCAGAGTGTGAGCTGCTTATGTTACCACTCCTGCAGGTGCCATCAGAGAGGCCTGGCTGGTTGTAACACAAGAGATGGGCCTTCCCTGGCGTGTGGAACTTTCTGCCGCTGGAGACAGGTTGGGCTAACTCTCTGCCTGTGTTTTGGCAGCCGCCGAAGAACCTCTGTTCTCCTTGGCATTTTGGAAACCTGCTGTGGTTTTGCGTTATCAGTTTGCTTTTGTTTACTCTCTGGGGCTAGGCTGGACTGTGTTGGTTTGCAGTGGTTTTGGATATTTTGTCCGGGGGCACTGATTGCTATATTGTTTTTTGGATATTGCAAACTCCCTGTTGGAGGGAAATAAATAGTGGTAAATAAATGAAGGTGTTAAGACCTGTTAGTCCATGCCAGTGCAGAACTGGGGAAAGCATGTGTGTCCTGCTACCACCAGCTCTGTCCTTGTGTCATGTGCCAGGGTTTGGCTTGTGAGCACTGTTTGTGTATGGCAGTGTGGCTGTGCGGTTCTAGCTCTGAGCAGGGTGGAGGCTGGATGACTGTCACCATTCTCTCTTGCGCTGTTACCCTCGGGGCATTTCCCAAGGGAATGCGAGGCTTTTTGCTCAGAAAGGGGTATTTTCTACAGCATCCCTTCTCCCTGCTTGAGGCTCTGTTTGCATGAAGCAGAGTTCTCATGCTATAAATACACAATTGGCGATAAGACGAAAGGGGGGATAGGCGTGGAAATAGCCCTTGCCCAAGGAGCAAAATAATTTTCCTTCTGCTGCTAAAAATGTGTGGGTATAATCTGCTGCCCTTGGCTTGCGGTTTAAAGGGATAGGAGACTGGGAGGCAGCCCTCAAGAGTCACCAGCGCTCTGGGTGCCCCAAACCGGTTTGTGTTTTGTGCCCCACCCCAAGAGGTTGGGGAGAAAGATACTTTAGAAACCACACATGCCCAAAAAATTAATTTAGCCGTAGTCCAAAGTCCGGCTCATCTCCTGACAACCAACCCCTTCTTGCCCCAATCAGAGGCAGTGCAGAAAGGGGGAATCTCCCCTGGTTCTGGTGTTGTGTGAGAGGGAAAAGAACATCCTTCTATCCACCTCCTGCATAATTTGGTCCCCCTCAGGCACCTTCTTTCTAGACCGAAGATCCCCATCCCCGCTGTAGCCTTTCCTCATCAGGGAGATGTCCCAGCCCAGCCATCGTTTTGGTCACTCTCTTCTACACCTTCCACGAGGTCCTTTCTGAGATGTGGTGATTCCACCAGAGGCTGCCACGGCACCATCTCTATCCAGGTGCTGGGAGGTGGCAGCATTTGGCAGATCAGTCCCTCTCTTGCAGAGACCGCTCACCTGTTGAGCCCAGTGCAGACCACCTTCCACATTTGGTGGCCTGACATGGATGTAGCACTGCTGTACGGCAAAATCAGGGGGTCTCTCGAGCGGCTGGTGGGTCAGGCCTTCTCTGCTGCCGCCTTCCGAACCGTTTGCTGTTGCCATCCTGTTTTCTTTCTCTCTTTCCCTCCCAGCAGTAAAAGTGAACTTTCTTACTGGGTGAGCCACAGAGGTCGGAGCTGGTGACCTCTAAACAGGTGCTGGCAGTGGGAACGGAGAGATATCTGTGGCCTTCTCACGACAGCTGGGAGTCCTGTTTCAAGCTGCTCTCTGGGCCTAGAGGTGGCTGTTTGGGAGGCAGAGTGCCGTGCAATTAATCCCCCTCCCCCTGCCGCGCATCTTTGCTGAGGGTTTCCTCTGTGGTCACTTTCTGCTGCTCAGAGCACTGGGGTTGTTCCTTGGCTTGCTCTCAGGCACCTTGTCCCTGCAGACCCTGTTTCTGGAGTCTTTCCCAGGGCAGGTGAACATTTCATCATGTTAATTCCCTCCGCAGTTGGTTTTCTGAGGTCAACTGCTTCTGAATGTGGGAATTCCATTCAGCCATCATGACTGGTGTCATGAGGCCTGGGGCTGGGAAGGGCTTGCCCTATGGCCACCTTGTGGGTTCTCAGCAGAGGAGAGGTTCAAAATGGGGAGGTCCTGATGCATAGCTCAGTCTTGGAGCTGCTGTGCTGAATCTTGAGCCTTCATTGGGGTAACCCACAGGCACTGGATTCTGAGACAGGAAGACTGCACCCCATAATTTTTAGGCTGCTCTCTTTTGCCATGTAGCTGTCTTTATTCCAGATGAAAAAGCCCCCCAAGACTTTGGCCATTCTTGGAGAGAAAACGCTCCAACCCCTTGGCCGCTTCATTGGGCACTTCATGCCCTTGGCCTCCAGGGGACTGAGACATTGTGCCCCGGTTTGGCATCCAGGTGAGGGCTTTGCAATCTGCCCAGCTGCCCTCCAGTTTGGACCGTCTGAACATCCTTGGGCTTGGCACCCAGACAAGAATGTCAGAGCACCGAGTCGGTGGACGTAAGGAGGAAGACGGCCGGCCAGGGTGGGCGCTTCTCTTTCAATGGCCAGGAAAGGCAGGCCGCTGCCTCCGTCAAGATTGTGTCCTCGGGTCTCTCCTGGCCCTGGTTCAGCAAGCGTGAGAGCCTGCCAGACACAATAACTCTGACGTCAGCCTTGGGAGTCGCTTCCTCTCTGGGTTTTGGGGGCTTTGTGTGAGCACTGAGGGTGGGGGGGGGGGAGAACCGAGCAAGGATTTATGGAACCAGGCAGGGCTGTGAGTTTACGAGGAGGGTGTGAGCGTGTTCAAAATTTTTGCTCACGTTGCTTTTTTGGGTGGGGTGGGGGAGCAAAGTGCCTGGAGGACGTGAGATGAAAGTGTCCCAGTCATCCCTTTCTGTGACCTCACCCCTTCTCGCTTCTCCCGTCACATTCAGTGTACTCCAAAGCAAGTGAAATGATGTCGGGGATCAGGCAGATTTGGGCTAGGGGAAGCCAGGCCGGACTCGAAAGCGGGTGGCTCGGAAGACTCCCAGAACTGCAGGGTGTATCCGTTGCGGTTGAAATGGAAAAAGAATCTCTTGGAGATGAGAGCAAACAGATTTGTTTGGATACTTTGGACAAATAAAATAAAAGCAGGTGATAGAGATCCAGGTGTGCCAATTTTTTGTCTTCTGGGATGGGGGTTGCATGTGGAGTTGTAAAGGGGGCTGTGGCTGCTATAAAAAATTTATGACCTTCCAAAAATGAAAGTTGCCACGTTCAAGAAGTTTGATCCCAGTGACAAGGCGAGGAACAAGAGCTGTTCGGGTGTACAATTTACATAGGGGCGCAGTAAACGCAGTGGTGTTCTATGTAAAAACTATACGAGTTAGAGAATTTGGGAATTTAAAAAGAGCGTCAGATTCTTTAACTTTGTTTTGTGTTTTTTCTTTTTTTTTTGGTCATTGCCCCCCCCCCCCCCCCCCGCTTGTAGCTGGTAAGCCGCTTAGCTCTGGCAAGCATATTTGTGACTGCCCTTCAGCCCTGTTGCAGGAAGCCAGATTAACCTTTTGTATATTTTTCAAGCCAATAAAATCCCATTTATTGGGAGTGAAAGGATTAGCTTCCTATCGGCAAGCGTCGGAGATATTGGATTGTGTGGAACATGTGCACAGAACCGACGACAGGGTAATCTCCATCAGCGATAATAGGAAGGCACAGGCGTGGGGGGGGGGGACATACACACATTCACCCCAGTGCTGCTGAGACTGAATGGAGAGCAGAATCCGGCGCAATGGACTGGCGAGAGGATGTTTACCTTGTGCATTCTGATCTCAACGATGTCATGCTTCCTCTTTGGAAAAGGTGTGTGCGACTGTCCCTGTTGAGTGCTGGGGAGGATATGCAGCTTAAAAAAAATTATATTTATTTCCTCCCCACACCAGGATTGTATCCTGAAGTGACTCAGTTAAAGCACACATAGTTGTGACAGAGATGCAAGGGTGCGTGTGTGGGGCAGAGGCTTCTAGCCCCTGGGTTCCAGGCTCTTGCCTTCAGAAAGAGGGGGCAAAATGGATTCTTACGAGACTCAGAGCCAGCCTGGAACCTGCCCCTGAATGGCCATGGGCTCACACCCAGAGCATGTACCAAGCGTCTTTTGTAAAAACTGGGTTGCTGGCTTGGATCAAAGATCTTCTGATCCAGTTTCTGTTCCCATCAGAAGCCAAACAGATGCCCCCTGGGAGAGCCCAAGCAGGGGGTGAGGGTGATCACCAGCCAGTCTCAAATTTGCCATTCTTGGGTTAGGTGGTACACGTACTATACATGTGTTTTTTTTAAAAAAAGCTTAACTGAGGTCTCAGTTCACCTTTTCAGCCACACTAGACGCTGTGCCAGAACCACCTTTCAGAGCGCGATACCATAGTCTTTCGAGACTGAAGGTTGCCAATAACCGAGGTCTCAACCGATGAATACTTTGTTCATGGGTTAATCTAACGCGCCGATGATGAAACACTGGAGTCCTTGCCAGGAGTGAAGCCACAGCAGGAGTTGGCTGCCGTGTAATCCCCTCGGTCAGCCGAGGCATCGCTATGGATTTCCTGACACTGTGGTGTCGAGCTTGTGTATGTGTGTTTTTTTCCGGTCACTTTCCGGCAGTTTAGCCAGAGAGGAAGTGCTTGTAAGTAAACACCAGTGCTGTGGGGTCGGGAGCCGCGAAGCCCATCGCAAGGGGCGCAGGCGGGTGCCGTCTCCAGGCCGTTTTTCCTGAGCTGTACCGCTTCCTGCGGAGAATCGCCTCTGGCTGCGTTCGTGATGACCAGCGCTCTCCTCATTCATCGGTCCAGTGCTGACTTTCTGAGGTCCTTCCCATCTTCTCCTCTTGTGCAGGCCAGGGATTTTGTGTGATTCTCCCCAAACACCCAAGCAGGTCCTTGTATTTTGTGCCCCCAGATGGAATGTGGCATTTGATGAAGGGGGAAAAACGGCATCAATGTGTGGACCACATGATTATGGCTGTGGCGAGCCATGATGTGTATGCGCAACCTCCTGATTTTAGAAATGGGCTATGTCAGAATGCCAGATGCAAGGGAGGGCACCAGAAGGCAGATCTCTTGTTATCTGGTGTGCTCCCTGGTAATTTGGTGGGCCACTGTGAGATACAGGAAGCTGGACTAGATGGGCCTATGGCCTGATCCAGGGGGGCTGTTCTTATTTTCTTAACTACAATTCCCAGGAGGCCTTGCAGGTCTCTTGTTATCTGGTGTGCTCCCTGGGGCATTTGGTGGGCCTCTGTGAGATACAGGAAGCTGGACTAGATGGGCCTCTGGCCTGATCCAGTGGGGCTGCTCTTATGTTCTTATGCCTGCCTAGATGGTTTTTAAACAGGGTTAGGCAGGTTCATAAGAACACGGCCAATCTAGTCCAGCTTCCCATATCTCACAGCGGCCCACCAGATGCTCCAGGGAGCATGCAAGATACTTGCGCCTTGCTGCCACTGCCCTGCACCTGGAATTCTCTTTACCCTTTCACTCCATTCGTTGCATGAAGAAGGGAGAGTCATGATGGTTTGATGGAACTTTGTGTTCAGGGGCAGTCTACCTGAGCACGCTGCTTGCCGGGGACCGCTGAGAGAGGATTGTTGCCTTCGCACCCTACTTGTGGGCTTGTTATTGTTGAAAATATTCCAGGGCTCCTGCTTGCAACTCACCTACTGCTTGTCTTGCTCCCCCCCATGTTACCGCCTGATCTGCTGCCGTTCCCCAGCAATAATGGTGTACTGTCCCTGAACGTGGAGGTTCTTCATAGCCATCCTGGTGAATGGCCATCATGTTGACCTCGTCTCCTCCCAGCTTTTCCTAAATCCCATTTTAAAGCTGTCAGAGTCTGTGGCCGCTCCTGAAGTTGGCCAGTCTGCAACTGAACTCCATGAATTAATTAGACGTGGTTTGCAGAAGTGGCCTTTCTTTGGCCTGTCCTGAATCTGCAGCCCGTCAGTGTAATTGGATGACACTCATACGCCCGCATCCCGAATTCTAGTATTATGGGGGGGGGGGAGAAGAGCTCTCCTCTCTGCTCTTTCTCCAGGCATCATTTGGTTCAGCTCTGTCCTGTCCTTCCTCATTTGGGGCCTGTGACCATGTCCTCTTGGTCGTTTTTTCCCATCCCATTTGCACAGCTGTCCCAATCAGCAACTTAGCAGTTGGTGAAGTGAGCAGGACCAGTGGGTGCCTGATCCTGGATCTCCTCCTGACCTCCACAATGTCAGGAATGGGGTGGGGGCTTGTTCAAATGGGAGGCTGAGGCAGTCTTCCTGCCAGCTCCTGGAAAATCCCCCCTCCCTCGTTCCTCTTGAGCAGTGGGAAATTAAGGGTATGATGTATAATTGCTCCTTGGACTCAGTCCCAGATCGAGAAGTCGTTCCGTCCTTCCTTATCGGGTCTCCCCTCTGCAAGCCCAGTACCCCCAGCCAGCTTATCTCCATCTTCAGCCCAGAACTTCCTGCCAGGCCCTTAATCAGCTCATTAGAAAGCCTTCATTAGAGGAGGAGAATTGGGAGTGAATGTAAACTGTGATGCGGAAACACACGGCTCTGCAAGGCTCCCCTACCTGTTTCCTGCACCGGAGGAAAAGACCCTTCCTGTTGGCTCCCCAGCAGGATGAGAGCTCAGGATCTCTTCTCCCCCATTTCCTTGGGGGGGGGATTGCCATCCCAGTAGGCAGAACGGGGTGGGTGTGTACTTGAAAGTCTGAGTAATCTCTCAGCAAATTGCAGGTTCTCCTTCCCAGAGGTCATACGGTAAGCTTACAAGGCCCTGTGAGGGGTGGAAATCTGCCTCCGTGGTAAATTCTGCATGCAGTAACGTCAGGTGCATGCCCTTGTTTCCTCAGAGGTCCTGCACGGTGTCCCTTTGCCTGCCGACGTCCAGGTGAGGGGGTGCAACACCAGGCTTTCTCTGTACCTTAACAGCACCCAGAATATGAAATTCCCTCCCTTTTATGCTTTGTGCTTTTTGCAATAGGTTAAACATTGCCTCCTTTAGCTGTCCTATTATTCCCTTAAGGAGGGTGGAAGGTCTGCAAGATGCCAGTGATTTAAATGAATCCGCAAGGCTTCCAGACAGCTGGTAAGGGGAGCTTCCCAGAAACAAGTTCCTTTTGCATGCAACTGCCTGGCACAGGCTGGTGTAGGATGAACACTGCGCTGTGTACCCGCACAGCACAAACATTTGGGACCCACTGAAGCCAGAGTGTGTGGGGAACGGGAACAGGACAGCGAGCCATCCTCTCCATGCATTCTCTCTGCAGAGCCTGATGGCAAAGGGCAGCTATTTCCAGCTGCCTCCCCTTGAACTTTCCCCCAAACGTTGAGGGAAACAGACCAAGAGTCATCCCCAGCAATGGGGAGGGGGGTCCGTGGAAAAACGGGACCCCGGAGCCGCCTCCGATGCGATGCTATAGATATAAATGGAATGGAAAATTGCTGCCGATCTGTGACATGTTCTCACGGGCCTGCTCCGGCGAGCGCTTAACTCTTTGCACAGACAGAGCCAGCTCTCCAAGAAAGCCTTGCGTGTGAGGGGCCGTTGCTCAGGGGGTAGAACAGGCCCCAAAGGCCCTGGCAGCATCTCTGAGGAGGGCTGGGAAGGACCCCGAGTCTGGAAGCGTTCTGGGCAGCCATTGCCTGAAGGAGCAGGGGGTCACCCTAGGGCCCAACGGTGCGCATGGGGTGCCCACACCAGACCCGGCTGATCCAGGACCAACTGTTACCCTGCACATGCCTGATCTCATCTGATCTCGGAAGCTAAGCAGAGTCAGGTCCGGTTAATACTTGGATGGGAGACCGTCTGGGAATATCAGGTGCTGTAGGCTTATACCAGAGTCTTTCCAGACTGAAGGGTGCCTGCCAGGCATCGAAACCGCCCCCCTTCCCTGCAGCAGCGAAGCCTGTCCCAGCTAGCATTCTTGGTGGCCTTGAATCATTGCTTTTACCTCTGCCTTACAGCTGCTCTCTGCACCACCAGCTCATGCCAGGTTATCTCAGGGAGTGTTCCTTAAACAGCCATACGGGTCAGCCTTTTTCTTCCATGACTTGGTCCTACTTATGATATTGCAAAGACATTGTGCAGTTTACCATAGTTCCCCTGTCAATATCAGTGGCACTTTAGAGATGGTCAACTTTCTGCCTCTAAGGAGCTTGCAGTCCAAAGCCAATGGTGGGGAAACAAGGGACAAGGATGAAGAGGGATGAATGTTTGGGGACTGAGTTCCAGGCCTAGGGGGCCACAGTGGGGTCATTGGTGATAAGGCCCTGGCTTGACCCACATTCTCTCTCTACTGTCTGGGAATGAGAGGGGGTGCCGGCATGGAGCAGTGAGGGAGGAAGAGCAGGAAACTTGGCTGGATGAGGATGAGGTTGGATTATTGGAGGTCTTGGGCAGGGGTGCCATTCAAAATCCAGGGTGGCCAAGTTACCATTTTAAAATACCTGGTTGGTGGGTGAAGAAAATGGAGGCAGGTGGATTATGGGGCAATTTTTTTTTTAAAGAATTAGCCCCCCTGGCTCAAAATGCAGGGTTTGCTCCTGAAAATCTTGGCAGCAGCCAAAATATCAAGTGCTTCCAAGTTGGCAACCAGGAGTAAACCCTGCTTCATGGGTCCCAGAGCCCATTCCTGACACCCCACTCTCACCCTGCCAAAGCTTGGAAGCATTGAGTTGACACACCTTGTTCTACATGGGGCTTCCCCCCCCCTCCCCAAAGGTGTTCTTGTGGGATTGTGGAGAGGGATTTTGGAATGGAGTGGGACAGTGCAATTCCGGCGGGAGCCCGGATCATCCATCAAGAATGTGGCTTGAAAGGGGACATTCCGCGTCCCAATTTGGCATGGGAAAATATTTTATCAAAGAGAGCTGGGACGATATGTGAGAAAAAAAGAAAATGGGAGATATCTAAACATGAACCCTTGACCCTGGGGCTGCAGAAGCGCTATTTTTAAGGCTCCCCCCCCAATCATTACCACTTGTTCCGATCAGCTCTGTGTGCCCGATGAAATTAGTCACTGGCTGTGTGGGAGATGGAGAGATTATCTGGCTTGGCTTCTCCGTGATCCCGGAGTTAACCCTCAGAGCCGTGGTGAAGAGCTGAGATCTGCCGTTCCTCTTAGCAGCCGTGGGAAGGGCAGGCGAACAGAGCCAGGTTTGGTTAACTTGGTGGGAACGAGTTAGATAGGAGAGCCAGCATGTTTCTCAGGAGAATGTGCAGGAGGTTGGCATCTACTGGCTGCTCCCCAGGCACTTTGCAGGGGAGCAGCGAATGGGTCTGACTCAGTGGTTTAAGGACGAAACGGGTACTAAGTTGTCTTATCTCTGAGCCTTGGTGTTCTCTAGCTGTGAAATGGGGTGTCTTGCTGAACAGGCACAAGTGTTTCTGCTCCTTAAGCGTGGCAGATTAGATGCTGGAAGCCTGGTATGTGCCCATCCCTGACGTGGCACCTAGACCAGTGGTTCTCAAACTCTTTCTCACCAGAACCCACTGGCAGTGATGTCATGGCCACAAGTGACACCATCAATTTAGGCTTCAATCCTAAGCCACGATCAGCCAAAGGTCCCATTACGCAGTATTTGGCATGGCTTGGAATTCGAACCTTCTGCCTTGGAAGTCAAAGCAGAAGGCAGACTTGAGTCCTTCTCCAAGCACACAGCCCCCTCTCCTTCCAGCATCCCATCTTCCCCACCTATTCAAGGCAAAACACCAGGCCTCTCTCCAACCCGCCCTGCAAGCAGCTCCGCACCCTATACTTACAGCTCTGTATGTTCAGTGGTGGCTGGGCTAGGTTCTACACGACCCAGCTGAAATTGGCTCGCGACCCACCTAGTGGATCCCAACCCACATTTTGAGGAATGCTGCCCAAGAGGATTTGGGACCAGTCACTCTCAGCCTCATGTCCTCCTCCGTCACAGGTTCGTTGTGAGGAGACAGTGGGCTCGGGTCCCCATGCGTGCAGTCTCCGCCTCCCTGGAGGAAGGGTGGAGTGGGGGGAGATGAGATCCCAAGAAGAGATCCCAAGGAGATCTCTTCTGCATCAAGAGAGCTGGTGGAGAATAAACTGGGGGAGGGAGGAATTCTGGACCCCGAAGCAGAGATACTGCCTGGATGGGTGAAAGCAGGCCCTTAACCTGACTGCAACAGCAATCCTCCTCCTGGCACACACACTTTACTTCTCTCTGTCCATCTTTCCTGTTTTCCTAAAAGCCAGAGCCTGAGCGGTTGTCACCCTGGCTGCTCCTCCTCGGGTGGTTTGTTTTTTAATTCCTCTTCCCAGACTTTCTCTCCCTTTTGTCTGATAGCCTGGCCCCAAAGAGCAGGGCTGCCTCCCCCATAGACCTCATTCCCACACTCATAATTGCTGGGTCAGGAGAGGCACAAAAGATGCTGCGGGGCTCCCGGGAGGAGGCGGGGGGGGGGGCAGGCAGCTCCTGGATTTATTTCCAGGCTGGCTCTCCTGGGTGATCTGGGCAGTTCTCTCCCTGAAGAAGGCTCTCCCAGTTCTCACTGGCTCCTCTACCACCCTCTTCTCTCTCCCACCAGGACCTGCTCCTCCTTGTTCTCCCACCTTTCTCTGTGACTTGTGACTCCCCTATTGTTAGGGCTGCAACTATTAATCAATTAATTTACTCAGAAGGCACCTGTGGTGAACTGTCCAGCACTTTGGTTGAAAGTCCACGGACATGCTTATGTGTCCAAGCAGCCACTTTTAGCTAAAGAAGAGGAGAAATTGGAGCATCCGTTCCGTTGAATTGTACCAGCAATAAAACCGCTCTTTATTGGCGACCCATAAGTCCTTCCAAATGGCAGTGTCCCCCTTTGTGATCTGCTCCTATCTGTCCCTGGAGGAAGCTTTTACAGCCCTTTGGTCACCATGTTGTGGAGGGTTTGCAATGTGTCAAAGAGAAGACATTGGGGGGGGCACCCTCCCCAAGGTGAACAAAAGTGCTCCCGGGCCAGGAGACCATCATTCCCTTGGGAGGTGACTGGGGAAGCAGCTTTTCCAGCCCAAAAATGGGGATATGGAGTGCAAGGAGGTGGCACCTTCAAGCAGTGACAAGCAGAGGCCTGACCTTTTGGCTCTCGGAGAGGCAGAAGATTTATTTTAATTATTTGGTGTTGCCTCTCTTCCAGCAAAGCAGCATCTAGTATTCAGAGACCTACTTTAAAATAGTTCTACCCAGCCACCTTAAAGGGGTCTGTCCCTTCTCTGCTTAGCCTCGCCTCCACCTACCTCCCCACCATCTGTGTCACATTTTAGATGGCAGGCTTGTCCAAGCAGGAATCCCTCAACTTCTTGTCGCTCTGTGTAGGGCCATGTGCAAACTGACTTCAGTTCTTTTTTAAAAAAAAACACACACAAACGCATGCACGCATCAGGGAATAGAAGCTTCTTGCCTGTACTTGGTCCTCTACAAAGCTCTCAAGCATCACTCGGTGCCTCTGGGGTCTAGAAGCTTGCATGTGAAAAATGGAAGCATTGATTCGTAGTTTGGTTTCGATCAGCCTGACCACATCCTGTGGCTTTTCTTCAGAATCTCGGCATATGCTCAGCTCTGATAGTGTCGAGGTAGACGGGAACGGTGAGATGCACCCCTCCCTCCATCTCAGACAGTCTCCTCTCCCACTTGCTTGGACTGGGCTGGGTCACCTGGGAGGCCCAGCGACCAGCCCTTAACCTGCGAACCACCTTATACAGAGTCAGACCCCACTGGGCCATCCAGCTCAGTGTTGTCTCTGCTGGCCGGCAGAGCTTCTCTAGGTTTTCAGAGACAGAAACGTATTTCCTAGTCCTCTTGGAGATGCAGGGATTGACTCTGGAGCCGTCCACATGCGGGCCTCACGGTGCCACTGGGCATACACAGAGGGCATTTTGGTCTCCAGGCACGTGTGATCAGAGGATGTCTTTTGGTTGACAGTGTCACTGATCAGGAGGACTTGAGCACAGAATTTGGTAAGGAGCTAGAGCTGCTTCCGAAATGGGCTTCTGTGCCCTGGGCAGCCTGCCACCACCAAAGGGCACCTCCCCATTTAGAACCCGTGTCTAATTATAGCCGCGCCCTCTGGCACTGCAGTCCAGGGCCAGTGAGTGTTTCCTCTGCCAATCTGCTCCAGCGGCAGGATTCAAACTGACGAGAGCCCAGGATTTCAGGTTTGGGAAGGTGTCCTCACTTCACCTCTTGCGACATTCCTGGGGAAGGATTCTCACGCTCTGTCAGATGGAGAGCATCCTGGAGTCAGGCTTCTCACGCCTCCCTTTGTACGTTCTAGCACGTTAGTGTGTTTAAGTTGAAAAGCAGCACCGTCTGCTTCTGTGGATTTCCCCAATTTCTGATAGCTCAGTGAGCTTTTTTTCCTGAGAAAATGGGAGCCGTGCAGTGTTCACAGAAAGCAAAAAGTGTTATTGTCAAAGTTGGAAGTGTAGGTATTTGTGCTCTTCCCCTCCCCCACACACTTCTTGTGTTTCTGTGCAAATCGCTGATCTGGGCGTGCTGCTTAATGGGGCAGAAAAAAGCCCAGCAGGCCGACTCACGCAGAGGCACAACGGCTACCTCCTCCAAGATAGTTTTGCTGTATGTGTGGGCGAAATGATACATTAATTGTGTCATTGGCTGTGGTGTGATTGTTTTTCTTTGTCCTCCCTCCCGCCTCTGAGGATTTACCAAAGTCACCAAGCCCCCAGCCAACGATCCCAATTTTTACCCACCCCACAGATGCTCTTGATCAAACCAAAAACCAATCCCATTATGGCCAGTTGCACACTTAATGCAACGCTTAGTTTGGCGACCGGTGGCAGGGATGAGATAGATGCCGTCAGCCCTGCTTTCCTGAGCATGGAAGGACCTGAAAGTTCTCCTTTTGTCAGGCCTGCAGAAGCTGCTGGGTCCTCCCCAGAGCTAACCTGGCTGACAAGCCTCCCTTTCTGCGGGAGCGCTGGCCTAGAGGCTCACTGCAAAGAGGAGATTCACAGGCTCTCGGCTGAAAGAGCCCAAAGAAGTTTGGTGTTTTCCAGAGGGGAAGGGACTTGCTGTCGCGGTCAGGTCTGCAACCACTGGTGGGTGCGAACTTCCTCTCCCAGCACTTTTCTCTCAGCCACCGTGACGTCTTTGCCTGTGATAGCTTTGATCTGGAGTCTCTCACAAGGCACCTGACGAGGAGTCGGTCAAGCACATATCTCGTGTGTGTGTGTGTGTGTGTGTGTGTGTGTGTGTGTGTGTGTCCCTCTCTCTTTTTGAAAACAGTGAGAACAGTGTCTCTTAGCAGTCTCCAGAATTCAGGCCTGCTCAGTGAAACCGATTGGCAGTTGAGGACTTTGTCATGCAGTTCACTTGTGGAACTCACTGCCACGAGGTGCAGCAATGGGCATTGGCTTTAGCCGGCTTGGAAAGGGGAGTCAGGCAAATTTACAGAGCTCGGGTCCCCAGGCGTGCATTGTTCAGTCTTGCTCTTTTGGCTGGCCAAAGCCTGTCTGTCATACAAAAGATCCATGTTTTGAACGTAACTCTTAAGAACATTCATCCTTGCAAAATATTTCCAAGTGTTTTAATTTAATTTTAATTATTAGTAGTAGTACTAGGGAGGTGTGCAATTACAATGTCATCAGGCTCAGTGGGCTGGTAACTGGGGTAGCTGTTGTGGAGGGAGGAAAGGTCTGTTGCTGGCTATTGATTACTCAATAGAGCCTCTGGATTCAGGGCAGTATGCCTCTGGAGGGCCTGGGTGCTGGGAACATGCATTGGAGATGCACCTAGTCCAACCCCATGCTCAGTTCAGCCAGCGACTACAGCATCCTGCCCCTACTGGATAACCTTCAGCAAGGGAGAGCCCATAAATGCATGAGGCGGCCTTGATTGGCTGCCATGTTTATGTGAGAGGAGATCAACTTGGGGGGCTTTTGTGGACGCCCGGTTCCCTGGGCAGCATGACCGGAGCCAGGGAAACCGTTTCCTTCTGCTTCTGGTGCTGGGCTGAACTGCAGAGGTCCTGCGCACCTTTTCAATCCACCCTTTTTTTGTTGGAGTGAGGTGGCCTCTTTGCCAGGATGTCTCTTTGAGAGTTGACAGTCTGCTTTTCAACTTGGACATCTTCTCGAAACAGAAAATGATAACCAAACTGAACGCACACCCTCCCCCCCAAATCTACTGGAACATCCAAGGGAAAGAAAACAAGATAAATGCAACCTGCTTTATCCTGACAGCAGGGAGAACAAGCTGAATTTCATCACACTTGGAAAAAAAAGAGAAGGGAGACTGTGGAAAAGATGTCAAGTGAGATTAGCCCATCAACCTGTCCTTGGCAGCCACGATTGGGTCTTTCCCACCATCACTCTTAAATCTTTCCCCCTTGACAATTCCAATCTGCTCTGCGCATCCGAAAAGGAGAAACTCCGGACTTCGCAATATGTCATTTGCTTTATTTTGGTCCCCGTGAGGTTACTTTCCCAGAGGGAGAAAGCAGAAGTGTCCTTTGAGGACCCAACCTGGCAGGGAGCCATCGCGACACTGAGAGAGGAACGTTTGCAATCAGTGCCCAGCATGGAAACAAGTGGCAGTGGGGTGGGGTTGGGGGGGCAGAATCACAGCCCCTTTTTGGCGGTCTGTTCTGTAGCCGCCTCCCAGCTTCCCAGGCTCAGAATTCCCCTCCGATGAGGAAACGGTCTTTAAATTTAACACATATATTGATTTACTTTCAATACTTCAGTTTAATAAATATTCTTGATATATATAATTTTGCCATTCACATCTATGTTCCTCTCTCGAGACTAACCAGAGGCCAGAATCAACACGGCTTCTAACTCTGCATAGAGAGAGAATTTTAGCAAGCCCAATTTCTTGCACCAGAGAGATGGAAAGTGGACCCACTACAGTTCTTGCTGTTATTTAAAAAAAAAAAAAAATTCAACAGCTCTTTTCAGCAAGAAAAAGGCCACAGTTTACATAGCTAAATAATAAATAAATGGTTCCCTGTTCCCGAAAGGCTCACAATCTTAAAGACGCCTTTGCGGTGGGACAGTTGCCACTTTAAAACATGCATCTTAAAACCATCTGGCAGGTCAGCATTCCCTCCTTTAGCAACATCCAAAGTTACTGGACCTCTGGTTTCCTTTGCTTCTCTTCTTGCCCTCGTGCCTTTTTTTTTTTTTTTTGCTCTTCTACTCTGAGCATGTAGAGAGTTCCTTTCCCCCTCACTGCTCTGCATCCATAGCCTATGCCCCCGTCCGCATCTGGGGACATAGCAACATGTGGTTGCTTTGAGGCAGATAGATGTACAAAGCCAGCTTTCATTGGGCCCGAGCGTTTTTTGGAGGGGGCCACCAAGCTCCGCCTCATCTGCCCCGGCAAAAGCGCCCCCCAAGCCTGCTGGAGATTGAACCCAGGGCCGTTTCCAGTGCCAAGCTTGTGTTCTACCACGAAGCCACAGGCTGCAGGAGTTGGCCTCAGCTCTCCCCCTTTCTGCTTCTTTATGTTCCTTTTCTCTTTGGCATTTTGGTTTAAGCAGCTTTGCAAACGCAGTTGGGAAGAATGACAGGTGAGGAGTCAGTGGGGCTGCTAGATGTGGCAGCAGTTGCAGGCAGGGGCGGCGTGGAAATCTGAACGCCATGTCAGACTCGAGTGATCTTGGAATGCGCGCACCTGCAGGCCTCCTTTTCCCAGCACACAGGTCAGTCTTCTTGCACCCCCGGCGAGCTGCTTGCTTGCACGAGGCCCCCCTTTTCTCCCACTGCCCACGTGTACTAGAACACGCACTCTCCTCAGTGGGGAAGTTCCCAGCGGTGGACACCCCTCTCACTCTCTCTCTCTTCTCGGAGGCTGTTTTTTTTCCCACTGCTTTCGCTGTGACTCAAAGCCGCCGGCCGGCCCTTCCCCCCGCTTTCCCACACTGCTTAGCAGTCGGCAGGTTCTCACACTCGGCTCCCATGGGGGCCCCGTCTGCTCAAAAGCAGGCATGTCCGCCTGGCCTAGCACTCTTCCTCTGCCCCCCCCTTGCCGGTCAGGAAAATGGGCCTCCCTGCCGCTCTCTCGGCTCAGTCCAGGGTTGACACTTCCCCTCCTCGGCTGCGCACAGCCAAGAAGGCGGAGAGGGAACAAGTGTGGCAGGCTGCGCAGCCGGACTGCGGATATCCGACCTTGCCAACCTGCCGGAATCGCACATGCCGGTGGCCGGATTTTTGTCTTCCCGGCCAGTATGTCTCAAACCAGCTGTGTAGGGAAATGCTGCACACTCCTGTTCTCTTTCCTTCCCAACTCTGCATCTCTGCCCAGGAGGCTGAGCCAAGCTTCTGCTTTCTGACTTGCTCCCCTCCCTTTGGGATACGTTCAGTCCTATCTTGCAGGGCTGTTGTAAAGGGAGCCGCAATAAGAAGCACTTTAAGCATCCTGCGGCAGCATTTCTCAAGCTTTGGGTCAGGACCCACTAGGTGGGTTTCAAGCCAGTTTCAGATGGGTTAGGTAGCCCCTAGCTCAGCCACCATTGAAAATATGGAGCTGAAAATACAGTGGGAGAGAGGCCTGGTGCTTTGCCCTGGATAGGTGGGAAGACGGGACGTTGGCAAGGGGGGAGGGCTGTGCGGTTGGAGAAGGACCCAAGTCTGCCTCCTGCTTTGAATTCCGAGTTCTGCATGAGGGCACTGTGCAGTGGGACCTCTGGCTGATCCTGGCTTAGGTTTGGAGCCTAAATTGATGACATCGCTTCCATCTAGGACATGACTTCCAGGTTAATGACATCACTTCTGGTGGGTCCTGACAGATGGTCATTCTAAAAAGTGGGTCCTGGTGCTACAACATTTGAGAACCGCTGCCCTCCTGTGCTCTGGCATGAGACACTTGAGAATTTCTCACCGTGTGATTTATAAAGCAGTAAAAATTGACAGGAAAGGGAAGGAGGGAGGGGATCCGCGTTCAATGCAGGTTTAATTCCTACTCGAAATTCACAAGCAAGAACTGTGCTTCTGCATTTTCAGAACAAGATACCTGTCTGTGATATTCCCAATGCACCGTAAGCACCTCCATCTCCTTCTGTAAACACCAGGCATAAATGGAAAGCTGTCACATTTTTCTTACTTCTTTCCTTGCCTGTTTTAAATGGTGGTGGGTTTTTTAAGGTTTTTTTTTTCACTCTGCCTTCCTGGCTTTTCTGCAGCTTTGTGCAACACAAAGAAACCAAGTTGCCCCTTTGGCCGCCCTGACCCTTGGCGCCCCACAGCCCATCCTCACCCCTTCCCAGGCCTTCCAGAAATCCCTGGTCCTTCTATCTCCATCTGTTTGGAGAACAGTTTAATCTAATGAGATTAACTTTGGGAGGGAGGGTCTCTTCTTTGCTCCCCCCCTTTTTTCTTTTTGTTTCTTCTGCCTTTCACCAAAAAAAGAGAAAGAAAACAGCTTTGGATTGTAGCACAATGGGATAGCAAAACTGTGGTTTGTAAGTGGCACAAGCAATAGAAACAGGTTTTGTTCCCAGAGCTCTGGGGTGGGAGGAGGGGCTCACCCTGCATTTAATGCAAACAGGTTAATGTGGGGAAAAGGATTGGGACAGTTTAAGAGCCGGTCTTGAGAAGCTGCGTTTTGTGGCCCGAGAGGCTGGAGGGATCAGGTCACAGGGGAACAGAGCAGCTGCTCCATCCTGATGCTCCTAACACCTCTGCAAGGCCGTAGCCCAGTGGTCAAATGTGCAGGAAGAAGGTCCCAGGATTAAAACTTGAGCTCCCCAGGTAGACCCCTTTGCCCAGTGGACACAGATCTCTGGCTCTGGCCTTAGTCATGGAGGTCAGGCAGGCAGTTCCTGCTGCAGAGACAGGTGTCATCAGTGGCCCCCCACCTCTCCCCAGTTTTGGAATTCCCTCCTGCTGGTGGACAAGACACCAACCTTTTGAAGAGGGCTGCAATGCATATCTGTGGGGGCTCACTTTAAGGGGGCTCAGAGTCAAATCAGGACCAGTGTTGGTGTCAGTGAACTGCTGCCATGTTAATGTGTTAAAAAAATGAATGATTTGCTGCCACCCCATCCCTCCATGATGGGAGCAACCAGTGGCCAGTGGGGTTGTCCTTCAGGCCTTGCCACAGAGGTCACCCTCCACCCCCTATGGAAAATAAAATTTTGCTGTGCCCCACATGGGTTCCCCCCCCCCAAACAATCAGAGCCATCAAATTAGTCTGGCTAATCAAAGCCAGCTGTTTCCTGCTTGCTTTGCTGGGCTGCTCCTGGAACGTTTGTTTTAAGTAGGTAAGACCTGGATTTCCGGAGAGGGGCAAACAGCGCTGGCATTCTCCCTCCCCCCTCCCATTAACCATTTCAGGTCCCTCAAGTGACTCAAGCCTGGCTCGCGGGCCTCCTGTTCCAAATCCTTTGACTGTTTTTCCGCCCAGGACCATCCCCGTTCCCCCATTCGCATCCTTGATCTGCCTGGGCAAAGAATGCAGGGAGATGCCGGACATTCCTCCAGCGGAAGCCACTCTTGTGTTGGGACTCCTGTTGACAGGACGGAGACCCACCCACTGCCTGACGAAATCCCTGCCAAAGATGCCTCACAGCCTGGAAGACCGGCTGGGTGGGCCTCCTCCAAGCCATCCGGCAGGAGCTCTGGCTTTGATCCCTTCAAGCGAGAGCAGAGGAGTGGCCGAGATTTAGCTGGCTGGGCAGGAGCTCTGGAGTGGCACAGAAAACTGAAGGACAAAATTGCAGCCAACTCTCCCCTTTCTGTCTGTGGTATTGTTCAGTCTCATGGGACCCTTGGAAGCTCAAGAACCTCTAAAATGTGAAAAATTGTAGCCCCCACTTCACAGCTTCAGGGCCTTCGGACTTGATGCTAAATTTGTTAAGATCTGTTTTGTAGTTGTGGCCTTAAAAACACAAACGCGTAAGAAAGACAATAGATATCTCTTCTGTTATATCTCCTGATTCTATGTCACCCCCTCTGTTATTCAATCTGTAGAGTGCTTTTGAGACTCCTTCGAAATACCTTTATAAACCAGCTAAAGACAAGCGGTCCTGGCCAGCCCAGCTCAGGAGGTCAGATCTCCTATGAATATCCCTTCGAGATAAGGTCAAAGGTCTGCCTAGTCCACACTGGGGAGCAACTTTATGCCCCCAGGAAGCCCAGAGGCAGGCCTTGTAGTCAAAAGTCTTCTCCTTAGTTTGGCCTGTGGCAAACGTCTGAGCACAGAAGTTCTGCTTGGCCCATCATGGCTGACAACCACTGGTGGGCGGGCATGAAGAGCCCTTTCAGAAACAAGCGTCTGCCCCAGCCCCCCTGCTTCAAGGTGCGCACCCCTCATGTGCTCAGGTGTTTAAACTGGAAGTGTCAGCCTTGCCGGGGGCTCCAGGGAAGGATTTGAGCCAGGCATCCCCTCCCAGCTGAGGTTATGTGGGGGAGGGGGTGTTTGGGCAAGCAGCCTGAGTGACGAGGGGGGGGGGCTTTGCAGCTGCATTCCTGGGGGGGACGACTCCAAGGAATCTTACCCCTGCTACCCACCTGCCCATTGATGGAGCTGGTTTCCTGCAAAATGTGCAGGATGCTGTGAACATCCGAAGAGGGAGCGAAGAATAAAAGCAAACCGAGAAAGTTTCCCTTCTTGGACGGCTGCTCCAAACGCCCACACTCTCTCAGGACCTGAAGCCAATTTCCATTGTTTATCCCCAACGCAGGCGATTATGAATGAAGTGCTGTGAAAAGAATCATCCCTCTTGTGACCCATGACACCCGAAAGGGCCCAGCCTGAGAGTCCTGCGCCTGGAGGGAAGGGAAAGAGAGGGGGTTTTCTTCCTTGCTTGTCATGCTAGAACTCAGGGCTGCCCGATTAGATGACCGGGTGGGTCCAGGAGAGACCCGAGAGAGCCCCTGACATGTCGGTCGGTCCGTGGAACTGACACAAGCTGCTGTCAGAACTGCTAGCTTTCAGCTGGCTTTAAGAGCGACTGTAGGCAAATTCATGGGAAATGCATCTATGGATGGCTACTGGCTGGGAATTGAACCTCCCTGTTCTGTGGCAGCTTACCCAGAAAATTGGATGCCTCTAACAAGCAGGTGTTGCCTTGACACCTGTTTGTGGCACCTTTGCAGAGATATCTGGTTGGCCACTGATGGTACTGCAGTGTTCAAAGCATCCTGGCTTATTTATTTTAAAAATGTCCAGTCACCCCAGGAGGCTGCCTGTTGGGCTATTACTTTGAGCTGCTTTCCTTCCACGCAGGACAGCAACTCAGGCAGAGGCTTGAGGGCCAGGCTGTGCAGAAGACGAGCGACTAGACTCTCACACGTATGCCAAAAGCAAGCTTTCCATTTTAATTTCAGGCCAGAAATTTTTTAACGCTCACCAAAATGCCAAAGCCTGGCTTGGGATGTCAGTCAAGACTTGCACTGGTACTTGCAGTGGCCCGGTGGACTGAGCAGGATTGGCGAGCAGACCGACTTGCCCTGCCTAGTTGCCCTCTTGGGCTTCAGCTTGCCCACCTGCTGCTGCTCCTGACGGGAAAAGGCAGGCCAGAATGCCTGGCACTCTGTTCCCTGCAGGCCGTGGATAGTGGCTGCCGGAGCAGAGCGCGCAGGCCCTGAAAAGTCTGCGACTGCAGTTTCTGCCTGCCAGGAGGAAGGAACACAACACACCCTGTGCCTTCTTGTCTTGCCTGCTGTAAACCGTGTCTCCTGAGACTGTTCTGAGTCTCTTCTACAGAGCCCTACAGAGCCCAGGGGGATGGAGCATCTCTGCTGTCAGCTGAATTCACAGGCAGGAATAATCAGAGTTTTGCTGAGTGGCGAATGGAGGCAGAGATGGGTCACCTCCGATAAGAGGCAGAAAAGCCTGATCTGGCAATAGCTGATAAGGAAACGTGAGAATTTGGTTTTGAAACCAGAGGCGTGGCAGTGAACTTCTGACGTCATCATCATCATCATCATCTTTGCTTTCCCTCCAGGGAGTTCAGAGCAGCTTACCGTTGGCTCACCTCCTCTTTCCTCACCCCTGTGAGGTAGGCAAGGTGAGAGAGAATTAGCAACTCTCAAGGCACCACCTCTGTGTGCCTCTAGAAAGGAATGGCTGCCACCCTCTCTTCCGGGTGAGAGCAAAGGCAGATGAAATCTTGCATTGGGGGGGAGGGAGCAGGACCTTCTGCCGTTACAGCTGCCACCCAACATTGCCTACTATGTTGGGGCAGGAGGTCTGGTCTAGAGGGTAGAGCCTCCGTCTGCCTGAAGATAACATCCACAAGGTCGCCAGTTCGAGGCCACTGGCACCGTGCGACCTTGGAGCAGCTGACAAGCTGAAGCCGAGCGATTCCATCTGCTCTGAGCGTGGGAGGATGGAGGCCAGAATGTGAAGCCAGATCGGAGTGTAACACCTTGCATGTAGTCGTTCTTGAAAGAAAGAACCTTCTTTGAAATTGTAAAAATCCCTATTTAATAAGGGATTTAATAAAGCCTGCCTATGTAAACCGCCTTGAATAAAGTCTTGAATAAAGACCAAGAAAGGCGGTATATAAATACCTGTTGTTATTATTATTATTACTATGCCACCCGAGAGCTAGTGGTGGGGAGCAGGCAAGGGAAGGCAGGAGCACTCTCACCCGTCTGCCGCCCACCGGTCGTGCCCCACTGGGATAGCTAAGCACATACCAGGTAGCAGACAGGGAAGCGTTCCCTGCCCCCGCTGCCGTCGAGGACCCCGTCTCCGAGAAAGAGCCGCGCGGTTCATTGCTTCCGAGAACAGGCCCTGCTTGGCTACAGAAATGGCCGGCGCTGCTTTTTAGGAAACGAAATGCCAGGGTTTTTATTGCCACGAGTGATGCTTGGCCTGCTTCTGTTTACAGAGAGAGGCTTAGCAGCTCCCGGGTCGCCAGTTAAAGTCCTGTTGGGAGGCAGCAGCAACGAGAGTGTGTTGGCCTCCTGGCTCGAAAGACCGGGCGTAGGCCAAGCAGGCTGGTCATCGCTGCAGAGATGTTGTGGCTTAAAGAGAGGCCTGACCTGCAAGGTGAGGATTTGCCCCTGGGTTTCTTGGGGGCAGGCAGAAGAAAGGAAAACGTTGTCCAAGGAGACTGGGAAAAGAAACGGCCTATACCTGCCCTTTCCCCACCTGCCGTTCAGAGGTCTGCTGCCCCTGCACCTGCACGTTCCATTTATTCTAGGCTCTGAGTGGAGGGAAGGTCGATCAGGATCTACTGGTTGATCTCTGGGCGATCTGCAACAGATTTGCAAGTTTCTTAAGTGACAGAATGTAGAAGTACAAGTGGAAGAAAAGGCATTTATCTGCCTTGCGCCAATTGTTTCTCTGTCAACCTCAGTTGTTCCTCACCTGTGAAATGGGAGTATTGATTGGCCTGTGCAGCTCTGCTGGCTCCTGTGAGAGCTTTGTCTCAGAGTCCCCGATCTGGAGAGGTAGACTTGGATGTATATATCAGCAGGGGTGCAGGAGGTCATTGGCTCCTGTTTGGCCATGTTGCTTCAGGTACTGAGCTTTGGGGTTCTAGTCGAAATCAGGGCAGTTCAGTTCAGACTGCCCATGATGGCTTGTCTGCTGTGGAACCCCTGTGCCTTGCAGTGGGTTCTGCAAAACGTGGTTCACCCCAGGCCGCTGGTCAGATTGTGGACCTCAGTGTCCACCCATGTGAACTGAGAATGCCTCGTGCGCACCCGACACTGGCCTGGGGCTGCAGGGAGGATGGGTGGGTCAGCTGCCCTTGTTGCTCACAACCTTCTCCTGGAGAAGCCTCCTGGGAACCTGGAGCGTTCTGGAAAATGGCTTTGGAGAATCCCAGCCCCGGGAAGCTTTCTCCTCCAGTTTCCCAGCTCCTGGGAAACTGGTCGAGGCCTTTTGTTGCTGCTCCGTCTCTCTCTCTCATGTGAAAAGGTCTGTACAGCATGTTACTTCCTAATGAGGGCATAATAGAGCCTGCTTCTCACACCCTGGGACTCGGAGGTGAGAGCCACACGGGGAGACACTTCCTTTGCTCTGTCCTGGGAAGCGCTCCCTTCTCACCAGCACCCAGCCCTGTCCCTCACTTCTTAATGCTGGCACACACACACACACGCACATGCACACACACACTGTCACTTCCTTGGCAAAAGGACTTGGGGGGGGGCACGCCAGCCGGCCATCAAGGAGAGGACACACTGCTGCAGCTTTGTCCTGGTTTCCTTTTCTTTCCAATTCCCAGTAGTCTTTCATCAGGAACGTGGTGCTTCCTTGTTGTTGTTTTGGGGGGGGGGGGGGAGAAGAGAGGAAAGGGGCACAAGTTGTCCCTTCCCCCAAGGCAAGTTGGCACAAAAAACTTGAGAAATGCTTCGTAGGGAAATGGACTCAAGTCTGATCCCACTAAGGCCCTCGGCTCTATGGAATGCTTGGCAGAGTGACTTGAAGGCTGAAGTGCTGTAAGAGACAGTGTGATGCAATGGTTAGAGAGCCAGGTTGGGACCAGGAAGGCCCAGTCCTTGTGCACCCATGGGTTCAAGTCTTGCTGGTCTGTGAAGCCGGCTGGGTGGCCTTGGGACAGTCACTTTTCTTTCAGTCTAACCTGCTTGACGCTGTTGTTTGCGAAAATCGAAACCAGGGCCATCTGAAGAGGAGCAAAAGACCTCGAGTGAGTTCCCACTTCAGATCTCCCTCTGGGAATGGCCCTCTGGCCTACCTTCTAAGGCTGTTATAAAGAAAGCTTCAGACTTACTGTGATGGCCACTAGTGAGGTGATTGGAAATAAAGGAGGAAGAGGAGTTAATCAATGGCTATATAGGGTTATATATGAAACGTCCATGTTCAGAGCCAGTCTGCCTCTGAATTCCAACAGCAGAGAAGGGCTCTTGCCACTCTGTCTCTGGACAGCAGTGTGCAGTATTTCTCCAGAAAAGAAGCATGCCCAGGTATTAAAAGTCCGAGAAATGTTGGGAATTGCATATCCAAAGGCTGGCTCCAATAGAACTAGAATTTGCACAGGGATGGAGTCTGAGACAACACCAAACACAGGCACATCCCTTGAGTTTATGGTGTGTACAGGAACTCCAGTTTAAGGAAGCAAGCAAAAGGGACCAGTTCCCCCCCCATCCACTCCCGACTCCCAGACAGGTGAACGTAACCGCTTGACGTTATCGGACAAACTCGTCTTTTGTCTCCCTGGTGAACCCCCAGGGCATAAGGCTAGGTCTCAAACACTGAGCAGCAGTTTTTTGAGCTTGGAAATACACCTCTGCGTCTCTTGCATGGCTGTCCTGGTGCACATCTGTCTGTAGCTTTGGCCCGGGAGAAGAGGATCAGCAGGGGAGGGCTTCGGGATGGGACAGACGGGGTGGGGGAGAGCCAGAGAGGGATGATGGGTTGGTATCCTTGCTGGTTCCAGAGCAGGAGTCCGGCCCGTCAGAAGACCTCCGGGTCAAATCTGCAGGTCTGAATCCACGAACAAGGAGGGCCAACCTGTACTAACTAATGTGTGAAACCCTAAAAGGGTCTCCCTCAACATTCAAGAGGGGAAGTGACAGACAGTAGCAGGATCAGTGTCTGTTAATTTCATAGCTCAACCTGCCGAAGGGTTCTGCATAACACCCAAGCTGGCATTGAGGAATCCAGAGAAAGGTGTCTCGTCTTGGGCCTCTTTGCTTACAGAGGTACTTGCCGGAGGGCTCCAATTTAAAGGAAAGAAAATATCTCCCAGCCTGAGCTCCTTGGAAGAAAGATGGTATAAAAACGTGAAAAGGAATAATGAAATAATAATAACAAATAGAGCTAAAGGCCACAAATCTTTGGCTGTCTCCAGACGGTCGGCCCCCTCTGTAGAGGAGCAAAGCACCAAAAGGTTCCTGTCCCTGACGGGCTCCCCAAAGCTGCAGCAGCCTGACCTTGCCGTGCTCTGCAGTGCAGGTGCTCAGCCCACCAGCAGCTGGAAACATCTGGGGCGCAGCGTTCGCCAGTGTGGAGGGGCTGCTGTTTCCAGCGTGGCCCTGAGAGGAGGGGAGGGTCGCGAAAAGACAGGCCCTGCATTGACACAGTCAATTAGACCCTGAGAGGCTGGGATTTGCCCAAAGCCACTTCAGCACCGCACCCCTGTGACAAAGGTGAGCCTGCGATGGAGGGATCCTTAGGGGACTTTTTGAAGGCAGGCATTGGGGGGCTGGCTTTCTTTTTTTCTATGGGATGCAATTTTAACTGTGATTCATTGGAATCTGTCGGGTGCTGCTGCTGTAATGGCTTTCATGTTAACCTTTTAGGGTGGTTTTATTTACTGTGTGATTTTACAGGCCAGCTGGAGTGCCCCTGAGTGTGGTGGAAAGGCAGGGCATAAATAAATACACGCATAAATAAGTAAATGAATGAATGAATGAATGAATGCATGTGCCCAGACAGTCCAGGTTTTGGGAACTGCGGGAGTTTTCTGCCTTCCCTGCTGTCTACAGAGAGGGCTTAGGAGTCACACCTGGCGCTGGAATCCCTTATCTCCTAACCACTGGAAATCTCCAGGCTCTCCCCGCCCCAGCACGTGAGACTCCAGCAAGCATGTTGCTCCTGCAACCTTCTCAGTATAGCTGGGCCTAGGACCTTGCTCCAAGTGAAAGCAGAGACCCTCCGGACCCCCAGGCTTCATCTGCAGCTCCCGAGGAGACTGCCGCTTTCTCACACAGGGATGAGTGGAAGGCAGACCTCTGGGTGGGGGCAGACCAGTCTTGATTTCAAAGCCCCCCCCCAAGTCCCATCAAGGCGTAAAGGGGTGGAGAAACAGGCAGGCGGTGGTAGTTCTCTTGTTTTTCAAGCACTTGCAGTGAAATAACTGCTCCTCCGCGCCCCCTCTCCCCCCCCAGCTTGTTCCACCTTGTGTGCGAGAAAACCGGTTTTTCTTCTCCACGGCGTATTGTTTCCGCTAGATTGGTTACATCGCTCTGGGCCTCGCTGGGGTTTCCTTTCTCACGCTTTCAAAAAATATATTCCTGTGCCCGTTTTTCTTCCGCCAAGCTCCCTGTCATGTTGCGAAAAGAGAGGGAGAGACACACACACAACAAATGGAGGGAGGCATCCAGCAGCCCTCCAGGAAAGGGGGGCAGGTGTACGTGGGGCTCTGTTTTTTTTTCAGGTTGAACCTGGAGGGAACCACTCCGCCCCAAATCGTGACAGCACAGAACCTTTGTGCATTGCAGAGGGCTTGGGGGAGTATTCTAGGGGGCACACCCAACTGTGGTCGGTCCTTAGGGGTTGGGCCCCACTGCGGTGCCTCTCCATACCCTGAGGAAGAGAACAAAAACGGCACCTCCCCTCTGCTGATTGGCACTTGGCATAACCTGGTGGGAAAGCCTTGCTTCTTTGCACGCCAGGCCTTTCTTGGTGGGCTCTGCCTCCCCCCCCATGGCTTAGAACCGCCAGTCTCTGCGGCCACATGAAGCAGCCACACTGCCTTGCCTCAGGGAAGGGCCCCCACTCACAGAAGCGAGCAGGATCTAACTGTGACTGAAGAGAGCTGGGTTCAGATGCTGCCTTTGGCATGGCAACTCTCTTGGGTGAGGATTTCTCTCTGGGCTGCATGTCCCAGGGGTGTCCCAAGGACTTGGTTTGGCCTTCCAGGAGCTTCCCACCAGGCCACCAACACAGCCTTTGATCCCAAGGCTGTTCCCATTAGGAGCAAAGTGTCTATACATTATTTATATAGTGCCACCGGTATAGATGCTGTGTTACACAGAGTAAAGAGACAGGTCTCTGTCCTGAGACACTTACAGTCAGGGTATTGACCCCTGGAACACACATTGGGAAGGTAGAGTTTGGGGAAAATGGGATGTACTTGTTATGGTGTGTTATGAGTTCGGAGCTTAGACAAAGGCTACTTTAACCCCTGTGTCTGTTCTCCCCTGGTAGCGACTCACTGGGCAGAATCACTGTTGCCAGCCTTCCAAGCCTTGGCTTGCTCAGCTCAAAACAAGGCCCCTTGGATCAGTTGCCAGTTTGGACCCTTTTGCCCTTGGGCTCCTGCTTCCAGGTGACCCACCCGTGTAAGTGAATGGCCAGGGCACAAACTTTTGATGGCATCTCGCAGGAAGGCAGAAGGGGTGAAGCCCGTGATGCAGCCCGGAGAGCTGCAAGCACAGGCAGGAATGCGGCAAGGTGAGCCAGGAGCAGGCGTGGCAAGTTACAGGTGTAGGGCACCCCGAGGTGTGGCAGGGATGGGAACAGAAAGGGGCCTTTTAAAAAATATTTTCACTGCAACCCGGAGAGAGAGCTGGAGACCAAAACACTCACACAATTGGCCTTTGATCGCCTGCCCCTCCCGAGCCCCGCCTCTCCTGCAGTTCTTCAACCCCACGGTTCAGCTTCTTGCAGGTTCTTCCAAGAAACTGCAGCCCTGTAAGTAGGTGGCTGCCTAGGGCGGCCCCTTTCAGAGGCACACAAATCTTGGAAACTCCAGATATAAGAAACTGCAGCCTGTTCAGCCATGTTCCCCCCCCCCCCCCCGTGGCTCCCATTTCACAGCTGGAAAAGAAAGGCCCAGAGCTAGGGATTTGCCCACAGCTAGGCAGGTCTGTTGGCCAACGGTATGGCTGGGGCGTTGACTGCCCTCAAATTCTCCCTCCAGTTAATGGGGTGGGCGGGTGGTGGACTGTGCACTGCTTCCAGGAAAGGGGAGCTTGTCATCTATTTCCTATACATTGCTGGGGCGGGGGGGGGAAGACACACAAATATCTGACTAGGGTCGGATGTGACTTTGTTGCCAGTGGCATGTAGTCAAGGGGGGGCCCATATCTCAGAACAGCAGACACCCCCCCCCCTTTGCTTTTAAAACCAGAGGTGAGAAGTTTTCAAAGGGACTTTGTGAACCAGCACGGAAGGAAGAGACTGAGTGAAAGGGGAGAAACAGTCAGAAATTGCTCGTGGGTCCAAAGCACTTAGCTGTGCCTAAGAAGTCTGTCTGAAGCTGTCCTTTGATACTTATGCGCACTGCACCCCCAGACCACATTTGCTGTGTTGACCTGTGGCAGCATTCCTTCTAAATTTCCAGGGCCAGGTAAGCTAGTGTGGCTTTCGTGGCATCTCGTGGCAGTCGGTTCCACGTGCTAATTGTGCAGAGTACAAAGCAGTGCTTCCTTTTGCCTCTCCTGTTCTGCAACCCAAGATGAGAGACTGGATGGCTGAGCATGGCCCAGCATTCTTGGCTGTCTGCTGGGGGCGCTGGGGGGGGCATGCATGCATGTGCGCCAGTTGTAAAAAAATAAGCAAGGCTGAGAAACCCTGCAAGGGGCACAGCTGGAGCTGTTAGGTTACAAAGTCATGCTGCTCCCATCCCTTTTGGCCCATTCCTCCCCCCCATGACCCACGCCTGACCCTGTGAATGCTAATCGGTTTCTTTAGGCCTCTCCCCCCCTCCCACAAATGGAGCCCTCCTGCCTGCCAGGTGAATTTCTCCTGCTTGTATGCAAATGAGACTAATTAAATGCATTTTCTTATTGGTTTACTTTCCCACACCTTTTGCCTCCAAGGGGAACAGGGAGAGAGAGAGAGAGCGAGCAGCATAGCCTTGTTCCTTCCACATTTTTTCCCCCCTCCAAGCCTGGTATTTGGAATCAGAGCCCAGATTGAGAAATACCAGCAGCAGGTCATCTCTGGTGTGAATGTTTGGCTCCCAGCAGAGCCTGAATACTGCATTATGCATGAGAAACCGCCCAGAAATGTGTGACTAACTTTGGAACAGTAGCGGAGAAAGGGGTGGTAGAGCCGTGGTCTTGGCTCTGGAGAGCTTGGAGACCTGCTGTGCTCTCGAGCAGGGTTGCAGGAATGCAAACTTTCCCTTGATCAGGTCCCCCTCGAGGAGTGCAGATTGTGTTCCTGGGGTGGTGAGTTCAAGGGCAGGCTGCTTTGCTGTAATTGGGAAGCATTCATGGTCCTTTCCCTCCCTTCTCACAACATCCCTGCCAGGTAAGTTGGGCTAAGAGAGCATGACTCACCCTTGAGATTGGAATCCTGCTCTTCTCAGTCATAGTCCCACGCTCTAACCCTTTGATGTACTGCCCTATCCTATACCAAGGCAGCTTGATTTCAAACAGTTGGCTGAGAGACAGCTGATGAATCAACCAGTCTTTCTCCCCGTTCTCAGAACATCATGTCAATGTCAGGTTTGGTTTCTGCATCCTACAATGAACTGAACGGGCGGTCAGGTGAGCAAGACAAAAGAAGGCGCTTCTTCACGTGAAGCGTCGTTAAATTGTGGAACACATTGCCACAAGACAGGGTGATGGCTTCTAGCTTACGTGGTTTTCAAAAACACACATATGTAGTGCTTTTGGCAGCCCTTACAATTGCCCTTTAAGGTAGGACGTTGTTACAGGTGGGAACTGCAACTGAGAGAGCTTGTCTCTTCACTTGTTCGGGGGCTTTCCATTTTACCTGTTTAGCCAGCACATTATGCTAGAATGTGTCAGAGCTCATCCTTTGAGACTAAGGAGGTTTCACAGCTACAAGTCCACCCATAAAAATTAGCGTGGGGCAGGGGGTGGTGCTTCAGCTATCACGAGAATCCTCCTTAGTGTCCTCTGCTTTCTGGCAAGGGCCTAAAATCTCAATATGCCAATTAGGGTATAACGTGAGCCACAACCTCTGAGCATATCCAGAGTGTCAGTCCTTTACTGATGAAGGTGGGGCTGACAACTGCTCACCTGCTGAGCAGTTATGGCTGAACTGCTGCACACATTTGGGGTCAGGAAGAAGGGCTGCCTGTCCCCCAAGAGGACAATTTGGCCACCCAGCCACCGGCCCCAGCACCTCTCTGCAAGCTGCCAACGCGTCTGAACACCCGAGGCCCTGAGATTTGTGGACAAACTAGTCAAGACACACAAAGCAGCTCAGCCCAGAGTGATAACTGCACTCCGGCACTGCCGGGGTGAGGCCCTCCTGCCAGTTTCATGCCACCAGGTGAACGGAAACGTCTGGTCTTAGGGAGCAGGAGAGAGGGAATGTGTGGAATCGGGAAGATAGGGAAATGAGGAGGAAATGAGAGCTTGTTGACAGGTGGATACTGGAAAGGCCTAGATCTCCTTCCATGATACTGGTGAGAGAAGACACATCCCTGAGTTTCTGCCTTGGGCGATTTATGGCATCCTTCGAAACTCTGTCCTTTGCTGCATGATCCAAACCTGTTGTAGATATTTCTCTCTGGGCGGATCAGGCTCTCCTTAGTTCTGAGAAAGTCAGGGAGAGTGAGGGTGAGAGCATGTTATGCATGCTGAGTCTCCAGTAGGCCTGGGAAAGACCCTCGACCAGTCTGTGTGGGCGTCCTGGAAGCAGCTGATGGGCCACTGTGGGGAAACAGGGTGCTGGACTGGGGTGGGGTGGGGCTGTTTGGCTGTTCTTCTGTGCCAAGGTGGGTCTGGCTCCATAGAAAATGACTTTGTACATCACACATTGGATCACGTGCCCTGCGCATCTTTGGAATTGGTCTGGCCCCTTGTGTGCCAAGCAAAGAAAGGTGACTTACTGGTCCAGATTGACGGCAGCCTTCCTGGCTCCCAGGGGCAAGCTTGTCAGCTCCCAGCCCAGGGATGAAGCATCTCAGTGAGAAGACCCAGGGCAGGATCTGAGAGAGACACTGAGGAGGGCATTATTCGTCCACCTGTGCGATCTCCTTTGTTCAGTGGGTGCTTGTGACGAAAGCCCTCCCAGCTAATCCCAGTAGATCTTCCAGAATCCTCCAGTGAATTGAGCCGTTCCCCTTTGGGCCTGGCTTGGTGAGCATCTTTCCAGAGATCAGGATGGATCTGAGCAGTCAGACTGCTCTGGCGGCCTGCCTTTTCATGGTCCGGGTGGCCTATGTTAAGCTGCGGGAGATTAATAATCCAAAGTATTTCAAAAACAATTATCAGTTATTTGCGCCTCGTGGGTTTGCTCTGTGCCCATCATCCAGCAAGGGCTTCTGGGTGAGCCCAGTGCTGCCATTAGCCAGACACCTGCCATCTTGCTTGTGGCCATCACTGTGCCCCTCTCCAGACTGACCCCAGGCGGCTCCTGGAAGCCTCCTGCTTTGGACTGGTCCTTTGCATTTGGACCTGCATCTCCTCTGCCTTTGACCCACTTGGTAGAGCGGCAGCGGTGACCGCCGAGAGCATGGTGACATCACGGTGGAGCCAGCCGAGCAGGAGAAGCAGGCTCCCCTTTCGCAGGAAACTTCCCTGGGAGGAGGTGGCAGTGCTCCTGAGTCTGGGCAGGAGGGTGGAAGACCAGGGAGAGAGAGGGCTCCATGCCTCTTGGTCCTGCTCTGCCCCATTCCTTACAGTCTGCTGGCCAGAGCAAAGGCAGTGTGTGCATCTGGCTTTGATAGGGTACATCTAACCTCCTCTGTTGAGTCTGTAAGCCGGAACACCGTCCAGGTTCTGCTCTAGAGACCAAAGCTTCTGTTCTGACTGCAGAGGTCTCCAGGCCAGTGGCCTCTAGTGCTTTGCACTCAGGGGGCCACAAGAGACCACTCAGCATTCTCAGTGCCGACTTGCAGCCCCTCCCTCCACTCCCAGATCTTTCCTGGTCCAACCTGGGCTTTGCCCCTGAGCAGCAGCCTCTCCCAGGTGGAACCTATTCACCTGTGGAACTCCCTGCTCAGAGAAACTAAGCTCCCTCCCTGCTTGTGAATAGTCAGGACTTCCTTTTCCCCCAGGAGTCCTTTCCCACAAAGAGCTGTTTTTATGCCTCTTGATTCCATCTTTGCTCTTATTTGAATTCTATTCTGCTGATTTCCTCAGTTTTCATCTTCTTTTCAGACGGTTTTACTTTGCATTGTTTCGGTCTTTTATTTAATAAGCCGGGGAGAAATGTATAAAACAGATGAATGTGTGTGAATTCCGCCCAGGAAAGACGGCCCAGGGGAGCTGGACGTTGGGTCTAAACCAGCCGGCAGCAGCTTGTGGGTCCTCCTCAGGCAAGCCTGAACCCCACGGGCGCTGCTGCTCTGTTCTGCCGCTGGCTGGGGAAGAAGGTGCCGTGGGAACCGAGGCCCACTGTGACTCCTGTGCTCTGTCATGGGTTGCTTCAGGAGAGCCGAGTGGCAGCCAAGTTCCGTTTCTCAGGAGGCAGCGAAAAGCCCGTCTGGGATTTGGCAGTGACTCAGGGTGAGCTGGCGAGGTTTGCCCGAGCGTGGGAACCGCGGGAGGAGGCCAGCGCCGCCTCCTCCTGGGGTGTGCTCACCTGGGCTAGTGTGGCCGGCAACCCAGCTGCTGCCTTGTCCTGCCGCTCAGGAATCCGGGCACTGTTCCTCCCCTGTGCCGCACTTGCCCCCGTGCTCCTTTTGGGGGTATCCCCACCACCCTTTCCTTGGGAATCACTTGGAGCTCAGGCAGAGGGCCAGTGCCACGGTGTGCTGCGAGAGCCACGCCGAATCTGTGTCGTTCAGCACCCTCCTTCCGGCAGCCCAGAAGCAGCCGCGTTTCAGGGTACATTGCTCTGAACATGGAGGTTCCCTTTTAGCCATCGTAGATAATGGCTAAATGGCTAATGATAAAATACGTCCAGCCCTTGCTTAAAGCCACCTGAGCCCCAGTGGGCCATCACTGCATTTCAGGGCAATGGCCTCCACAGACGTTAGGCGGAGTTTACCAAATTGTAACCAGCATAGCTAAAAAGAACTTCCGTGTCGAGAGGCAGTCTACCTCAGGGGACCAAATGCTGGGGACATGCAGTGGGGGGCTGTTGCCTTCCTGTCCTACTTATCGGTGTCCCCCTGGGGTGCTTGGCCAGCCCCTCTGGAAAGCAGGATTGTGGGCTCAGTGAGCCCAGGGCTACCCCTGACGTTTTAACGTTCTTAGCCACAAAACTTGAACTCCTGGGTTCTAGTTCTCCCCACTCCCTGCCCCCTTCCTAACTTTGGCTCTCTCCTCTCTGATCTACAGGCTGGAGCAGGTGTCTCCCCACATCTGCCCAGAAGGGGCGGCTTGCCTTCCCGTCCATGCTTTCCCCAGCCATCCTCGTCCTGCTGCAGCCACACCTGGCAAACGCTGATTCTCACAGCGGAACAGGCACACGGGGCCCATAGGCTGCGCGGGGGTCACGTTGCCTGAGCTGTCGCCGTCGGGGCCCAGCCTCTCCGCGAGAATTTTCTCATCGGAACAGCCCGGGCTGTGTCATCCTCATTACACGCGCTCCCAGGGCTTTTGGCTGCACACCGCCTCTCCTGGGTGAGGGTTTGCTCCTGTAATCGGAGCATGACAGGTTCACGGAAGAGCAAAAACCCGTCAAGAGTCATTCTCACGGACACCCCTCCGGGGAGCTTTATTTGAGAAGAAAAGAAAAACAAATAAAACCACGAGCAATCCCTGAGCAGATTTGGAGAGGGTGCTGCAGGGAATGTGGCCTGCGCTGCATTTTCACCTGACTTGTCAGAAAAGCAAACCGCTGGGGGTGGGGCGGGACGGGACGGGACCCACAATCCTGGGTCGGTTGGCAGACTCAGAGCCTGGAGGAGAGGGCAGGTTATGGGACAAAGTGGTTTTGGGAAGCCGCAGTCACCGCCGTGTCTCCATCCCGTCCCTTGTTTGGGGTGGCAAGCCCCAGGACGGGGAGAGCGCTGCTGTAGTTGCCGTGGACAAGACCTGAAAGCTCTGAGTTCAAATCTCTCCGCCCCAAACTTGCTGGGTGACGGCCTCAGCGCTCCTCTTCAGCAGCTGCAATGTGACAATCATCCGGGCTCGCTTACTTCATAGGGCTGTAGTAACCATTATTGAGTTATATATGGGAAGCACTCTGAAAGCTTGGCCTGTGCTGTAGAAATCCTTACTAATTATTAGCTCACCCAGCAGGTTAGCCTCACCCCTTAGCTACTAGGCCTCCCTCCTTTGAATAACCAGTGAAATCACACTGCCACTTCCTTCCTCCAGAGAAAGGAAGTGACCTGTTTTTCTGGCTAGCCAGGGGGCAACAGAGGCTGCACCCAGTTGCCCTTGGCACAGGAGCCACTGAGCTGCTTGGCTGGCAAAGCTGGGAATGTATGTCCTTTGTCCCTTGCCTTACACTGTCATAAACTTTACAAGGCCCATGTGGCAAGAGGGCAAGTTGTGAGCTACCTTTGTAACAAAAAAAAGTCCAGCATCCATTGGAGGCACCCAGCAGTCAGCTCTTCACCTTCATGAAAAATGCCTCAATGGCTTCTTGTCAAAGGGGGAAACGCCTGCCTTGTTGATTTTTGTCGATGCCCTTGCAGAAGAAATTGCACCCCAAAAAACAGCCCTTGCAATGCACCATGGTGTAGGCGATGGTATTTGGGGCTGGGAAGGAGAGCCGCTTTCCCCTGTGTCAAACTGCTAGAAATCCTGGACCCCAAAGCAGGAGTCTGAAACAGGAGGCTCAATCTTGGAGCAGCAGGCAAGAGGGAGGAAGAAGGGTCTTGAGCATGCACCGCACATTTTTATCTGAGCGCTAAGGAGGATGCACACCCCATGCACTGGGGAGGGTCTGGCAGGGCCTCTGTTTTACATCCCGGTTCAATCTCCAGCAGCATCTCCAAGGAGAGCAGAGAAAAACAAGCCTCAGCCAAACCTGGGCGGTTAGGCCAGTGCTGAGCTCCTTACAAGACCGCTCTGCTCTTTTTCACGAGAAGCTAGGTGAGCAGACCTGAACGGACAGGCCTAAGCAGCCCTTGCAAGCTCATAAATCTGTGGCTCGACAGGAGAGAGCTAGCTAAGAATTTACACATGGAGCTAGACTGTGCACAGTGCCCGCTGTCTTGGATTAGCTGTGTGCAGCCTCCACGTTCAGTAGCAGTCTACCACTAAATGCCAGGTACAAAGCTCCTAACACTTGCTTTTAAGCCCTGTTTGTGGGGTTCCCAGAGGAACCTGGTTGGCCACAGTGGAAAAATTGGATGCAGCTGGTGTGAATTCTTGCCTTCACCCCCTGCCTGCGGGCTTCCCAGATCCCTGCACCTTCTGGGGTGTTTCCAGCCTAGAGCCTTCCTGGCACCTCTGATCTGGTCCGCACCCCCTCCACTGTAATTCATAGCCCAAAAGTCAGGTGTAGGTCGCCACGGTCCCTTTCGAAACCTTTGCATGTGATGCCATTAAAACAAGGAGTGGAAGAGGGAGGCGAGGAGGAGAACCCCGCTGTCCTTGTTTGCTCAAGAAGCCCCAGCCCTGAGAAGATCCTACTCTGTCGTCTTCACAAGTTATAATTTAACCCGCCTCCCCTTTGTTCCTTGGGAAACCCGAAACAACTGCTGCCCGTCCTTGTGAACATCCAAAGTGCAGGTGTGGCTTGGGGGCGGGTGGGTGTGGAATGTTCAGGGCTCTTCTCTCAACCCTTTACCTCCTTGCCAATTCCCCGGGGGTGGGCAAGGGAGACCCAGCCAGCGGAGCTCTCAACTGCTTGGATTCTCACCCACAAGAGGGGGGGGGTGTCTCGGGACCCCAAAGTTGAATGGCCGACATGTGCAAGAGGCATGTGAGTTTCCATGCAAAGTGACCACTGGAAGCCTGTGTCATTATGAATATTATTATTAAGAATATTTATATGTCACTTTTCATGAGCGTGGTTCACAGAGGGGTGTTCATAGCAAAATCAACAGCTCCCTGTCCCCAAAGGACTCACAGTCTGTATCATGTCAGGAAAAAAATCTCCAGGGATAGCTTCAGTCAGACTTGGCAAGCCTGGGTGTGTGAAACGTCCATGCTCAGGCAGTGTTGTACGGAAGACCAGTGGCTTGTGGGGTTAGGGAGGTCTCTTGCCTTCATGCCCTGTTTATGGGCTCCCCAAAGGCCAATATGGGACAGAGGCTGCTTGGCTGGGCGAACCTTAGCTGCAACCTGGCAGGGCTCTCTGTGCACTCTCGAAGAACCCCTGCCAGGGAGAAAACTGCAAACCGCACAGGTCGCTTGGCCAGTGCCGTTGTCACAGCTGGCTCTTCTCTTTCTCCTGCCAGGCCTGCAACGGTGACCATTACCTGAAGATCTCCAAAGAGACCATGGTGCAACTGCTGAAGCAGAGAGGGTGTTTGACTGAGGAAGATAGTACAGGTAATCAGGACAGGGTGTGGGCCAGGAGGAGGAACCTGTGGGCCCCCCTCTCCGAGTGTTTGTCTTCTTTCTTCTGTTTTAAAAAGGAAAGCATCTAATTTTGTTGACTTGTGGAGATAAAATGCAAAAAAAAAAAAAATGCAGACAGGATTCTACCAATTGCCAGTCACATGTTACCTGCTCCCAGCAAGGCCTCAGACAGTGGTTTTGGAAGGAGGCGCTCTCCGCCTTTGCCTGCCAGATTGCAAAAGGAAGAGCTGAACGGAGTAGTAGTGTGGAGGAGAACGATGCTAGTCTAGCCTACCACTCTCCTCTCCTCTCCTCTCCTCCACGCTCTAGTCCACCACTCTCCTCTTCCCCATGGCCTTTTTGAATCAGGGAGGAGGAGCAGCAGTTCCAGGGCTACCGGATAAGGGGGGGTGGCTTTTGGTGTGTTTGGAGGAGTGGCACTTGACATGCTACCCCTGGTGCCAGGGGGGGACTCAGACCAGTCTTTTCTTTCTTTCCAGAGTTTTGCCCAAAGCACTGGGGCAATTAGCAAACCCTTGGTGCTTCTCTTTAATTTTCCTTGGATGATCCAAACAAATATGTATTTAATAAGCTGCCTGAAGGATACGGACACTTAAGTCCTCCCCTGTTGCAAGGGGCAAAGAAGGCCCGCTGAAAATAGAAGGCCTCGATGCAGCGTGATTTCTGTGCACTTTAATCCCACAGCAAGGCACGTTCCCACTTTGTTAGGCTGCCTGTACTGGGAAGTATCTTTGCCACCCACTCCTGCTGTGTCTCTGAACCCCTGGGCACCCCCCAGTTTGCAGCTCTGGGCTGCAGACCACGGCTCGGAATGAAGACTGACCCCGGAAGGTTTTGAATCTGGGCTGGGGTGGGAGTCGGAGAAAGTGCCCGGCTCTGCTGCAGAAGGGACTTTCTCCTCGTCAGCGTTCCTTTTTTTGAAAGCTGTGGATTCCCCTCCTGCTGCCACAACCGACCGAGCTGGTCGGTCAGGTTTCTCGCAGAAAGGGGCTGGGAAAGAGGAGCTTTGCTTCCTTAATTTCTTGCTCCCTTTTGCCCAGGAAAGCCACAGTCCCCTCCTTGCAGCTCTCTGGCACAACGGTGGAGACAAAGAACCTCATCGCCGGGGTGAACCCGGGAAGCCAGACTTTTGCCAAGTGGTTCGCTCCACAAACTGCCTCTGTGGCTGTCCTTTCAGCCCAACGGCAGTGGTCTGTGGGGGCCGGTGTTACCGAGCATTCATCCCACCGCAGGGCTGTGATGTGTCGAGGCCTGGCAGCACACGGGCAGGGCCAGTCGCCCAGTCCTCAGAAACCTGTTGTTGCCCCAAACACTGGTGAGAACCTGAGCAATTGGCCCTGCCCCTGCGGTGGAGGCCTTTCAAATGTGACTGCAGTGGTGTTTGGTGAACTTGTGGGCATCTGCTCAGTCACCCTGGGTTGAATTCTGGTGCCTCTGAGCAAACACGGCTGTCTGTGTTTACGCCACAGAGCAGCCGCCAACCTGTGCCTTGACTTTGTGGCCAAATCAGGCCACAGGTAATGGAGGGAAGCCGCATGGTGGTGGAAGAAGACCACCACTCCTTCATTCTCCTTTTTGAAACCTGCTCCTTGACACAGCAGCCCCACGGTAGGGCTGGCTTTAGAGAAGGCAGCGGGCCCAAGGCCACCCAGTGCGGATTTGAACCCGTCTCTCGTCTCTCCCAGGCACGCTGGTTCAAGCCAAGTTGTGGCGCTTGCTGGAATCTCTCCCATTCCCGTGTTTTTCCCGCGCCCGCTCTTTCCCTCCGTTCTCTTATTTGAAAACGAACTCACATGTTATTAAAGGACAATTAATCGTTGTATAATTACTCATTTGAATTTTTATCCCCAGGCATTGTGCAGGTTTCCCAGGGCTCAGGAAGGTTTCCCGCCCCTCTTTCCTTTTCTGGGGCCCAAAATACGTGCTCTTGTTTTTGGCCAGAAATCACCAACAAGCCTCAACAGATCAGCCTATGGCTGGAATTCGCAGCTTGGTGGTCTGGAGGCTCCCTGTTTCACCTCCTGTGCCTCTTGCAGGCTGGCAGTGGTGGTGGGGGGGCATGGGGGGGTGGAAACTAGGCTGGAAATTTAGTGGGGGGGGGAGCAGCTAAATCCCTTTCACTCCCCAACCTCGCCCCAGTCCCTTTCTTCAGGTCTCAGGAGCTACCCTTATTCAGGTTTGCAGATATTTTGCAGGAGGGGGGAGTTGTAAGTAATACAGCACCATCAGTGCTTTACATGGAATAAACCAAGTCCCTGCCTTGAGTAGCTTACAGTCTCATCGCTGGGGGAGGGGGTTTGGAAGCACATGGAAAGGGGGGCTGTAAGCAGGGAGTTGATGGCTGCCTTTAATGTTTAGGAATTCTCTGCCGACACACATGTACAGTACGTATATTTGTCCTTGGTTACTTCTTAGAAAGCCGGAGAGAGAGAGGGAACTGGTCTACCTGAGACAGAGCTTTGGAGCTAGAGAATTACCACAAAGCCATGATCTTTCTGTCTCAGGCGCACCCCACCTCCATGAACTTGCAATATGGAGGGAGATTACGCCAAGTTTGACCTTATAGGGTTGATGCGTATGAGGTCATAGTATGCGAAGTGCTGTGGATGCTTTGTTCTAGAAATACTGTGGGGTTGTTTGTTGCAATAATAGTGTCCCTCATGAAAGTGAGCAGTGGGGTGGGGTGTAATGCAGGAGGGGTCGCTCCTGCTTTGACCCAGCAAGCCGCACCTTAGAGAAGGGGGAGTCCTGACGTGGCAGCCGAGCACCCGAGTCCATTGTCCGAGGCTGTTCGCCGTTATCTGGAGGTGGAAGATAACCAGGCATCTTGGGTTGCCGGCACTCCGACTTTTTCTCAGGCTCATAACTTCTCTTATCAGGTGTGATCTCTCGCCAAGGAAAAGGTTCTCAGGGACCTTTGGACTCCCAAGAATACTCCCAGGGTGTGTTTTAAAACTTGGGCAAAGAGTTTTATGGCCCTCCAGTGCTCTTCCAACCTCTTTCCAAGCATGTTCACTAGGACCAAGCACATTCATTCAGCATCCTGAGCACTTCAGCCATATTCTTATTTTATTTACTTAAGTCACGTTACTAGTCCTTATGGCCGTAACTGGGCTAAGAGGCACCTTTTAAGCAATCCCTGTCTTATATTTCCCAGGGGGAGACCATTGCAGGGGGAGGGCAACTGTCCCAGTTCATCCAGGTAGAACGTCATCCCCACCAGTGTTTGCTGGTGCTTTTTCTCTGCCTTTTTCCAAACCTTTCCCTCCCCCCATTTTGAGACAGGGAACCAACTTTGCATTTACATTTACTCTTCTAACTGCTTGGGAACTTTTGTTGAAAAGCAGTACATGAATATTTTTAATCGTAATAAAAGCAACAAAGGTGGGGTGTAAGCATGCATCCACTCTCAGATACCAGGCATAGCAATTCATCCTTCCCTCCTCACGGCCAGCAGAAATAGAGCAGTCTCAAAAACAAAACAGAGCAGTGCAAATTGGCAGGACGTCAGCAGGTTGCAGAATCCAGCTTTTCGGTGCTTGAGAAAAGCTGGATCATTTGGTGAGTGGCCTTGCACCTTTCACCAAATGATGGAAGTAAATCCATGCGCCCAAGTTTGTGCAAGTGTACAATTTATTTGGTTTCTGCCATTGGTGTGGAATGCTCAGTTAAGGCCCCTGTAAATCGCAGACCTTCTTGCTTTTCAAATGTTATCACTCACTCACTTTGCAAGCTTATCTCCATACGCCATGAGGACTAGCCCCTTGCATTTTCAAAATAAATGTTGGGATAGAATCAAGCTCCTGATTCTAAATTAATTCCACATTAGGACAATAAACAGTTCTTTAAAAGCAGAGCGAGGGCTTGCTACGTAAATGGAACATGTGATGGAGCAGACAGAGCCTCTCAAAGGAAAGGGGATTCATATTTTGCGGTGGAGGGGTAGAGAGAAAAACCATGATGTCCACGGAGCATTTGGCCTGGCCTCTCTTGACTGTGGCACTTCAAAGGGTCGCAAACGCCACATCACTTCAAAGTGACTGGGTTTTCAATGGGGAGCTTGTAAAGCTCTTTCTGTCCCAACCCCTCCCCAGTTCTATTCTCAGAGGGAATTCTCTTCAAAGACCTTCAAAGGCCCCTCATCCTCTTTCTCCCTGCGACCCATTTGGAAAGGCCACCGGGGCCAGTCTGCAGAGTGCCAGCAAGCAAACAAGCTCAGCAGGGCGAAAGGAAAGGTCCCCTCAAGGAAAGGTCTCCTTGCCAGCTCCGAGTCAAAGGGGTTTTCTTTTGGAAGGGAAATTGAGTTTGGGAAAAGAGGGAGGATGGGAGAAGGAGCATCTCCCTCAGCACAAGTTGAATGCAGGGAAAGTGGAAGCCCCTTTTATGGAGAAAGATATCTCAGTCCTAACCTGCACCATGACATTTTGATTCTTCTTTGTGGCCTCTGTGCATGCAGGCCAACAGGCTCTTGGGTTTGTTTCCCTGTATTCTTATTGCCATTATTCATAAATATTTTTTGTATTTTGCAGTTTATTTTCCATTGAAAAGCACAGAATGTTCCTCCAAAAGGGAGAAAGAGCTCACAATTGTGAGTCGTTGTGGCGGCTTAAAGGCTAACAAATTTATTTCTGCACAAGTATTTCCATGAGTGCACAATAGCATCTGCCTTGGTTAGCATTTAAAGTGCCGTGAGGTTCCTGGTTGTTTTCCCTGCCACAGACTCACAGCTTCCACCCCTCTAGAAACAGCTTTGACTGCATACAGTCACAGTGGCAAAATTAAATCCTCTCCAATACATTCATCGCACTCTCAAAACAGACAGTTGTGATCTGCAATACAAAGAACACTAAAAAAAAAAATAATCCTATCTTGGAATGTGTTATTCCAGTACAGGATAAATAAATCCCACTTTTGGACAGTGTTCCCCTTTGGATCAAATGTCTTTGGAATGGTTCTAATGTGCGAGCTTCGTCGTCAGAGCAGCGGGGGTTCACTATTTGAGTGTTGCACATTTCAAAGGTGCGAGAGCAGTTCGTACGTGTCAAGTCTCTGTAAACTAGGAATTCCCAGAATTTGTGCCAGGAGAGAGATAAACAGACTGGGCAGAAGCTCCTGAGATACCTGTTCTCAATCGAGGCTGCCTGTTCCATCTCCGGATGAGCCTTACCAAGAGGCTTCCCACCTTCCGAGTGGGGCACTTGAGCAGAGAGGCAGCTTATTAAGAGGCAACTGAGGACAGGTCAACTTTGCCACATCTCTGTGTCAGGAGTGGCTGCAGGACAGGACCCCCGGCCCCAGGAGAGAGTGACTGAAGTGAGGCAAGGCTAGAAGGACCAGTGAATCGTGCAGGGGTGCAAGAAGCTAGCAGGTAGACCAACTGGTGACAAAATGGCAACAGGCCAGTCCCTGCCCATCAGGAAAAATTAATACTCTCTCCTCCCCCAGGTGGATTGTCAGAAGATCCTGCTGAGGCCAAAACCCTCTGCCTTGGCTCCCCGCAGCCCATTTACAGTCCAAACTGCCAGTGGCTGCAGGAGTCGGACCTGGACGTTGAGTCAGCGACGCTGCCCGGTGGCACCCCCGTGAAGGTGGAGGCCGTCCCTCTCGGGGTTCTGTCCAAGAAAGGCTTGACCTGCTTCTACTGCTGCAGCCAGTGCGGGAAGGTGTACTGGGAAGGCTCCCACTTCCGGCGCGTGGCCTCCCAGCTGAAGGAGACGCTGGACCTCTCAGAAGACGGCCAGAGCTTCTACGAGCAGGTCTGAACCAGCGCAGGTCGCTGCAGAAAAGGACACACCCCCTGCAGGGTTTTCTGCACATCGGAAACAGCGATTGTGAAACGCACTTGGTATCCATGCTGAACAGGTCCAGGGGCAGTGCTGGGGACATTCTCTTTGGGGGCACGTGTCCTGCTGTCTGGCGCTATGTATGTAACGGTTTGCTGATTTTTAAAATGACTCTGTCCCGAGACTTTTAATCTGCCTCTTGGCATCTTGTCCCTTTCTGCTGTCTGCACCCTGAGCCACCAGGAAGGACGGCTGGACTTCTGGCTCTGAGACGCTCCCTTTCTGAAATAAGAGGCACTGGAGCTTAGAGAGACAGCCTCAATTCATTTCTTTTCCTCTCTCAGAAAAACACAAAATTACAGTTGTGTAGTTTGTTTTATAGTATTGCTTTTATTTTGAGTTACATAAGGGGGGGTGACAGTTTTTCCAATGCTTGGGGCCTCGAAAGGTCTTAGTCAGGCCCTGCATACAACCTGCATGCAGGCCGCAAAATTCTGACCCGTCAAGTCCTGCACTTTGCTGTGGTCTCCTGGCAAAGATTGCGGTGGTTCAGGGCCAGCGGTGGCATTTCTTTGCAGGCCTCAGGCCCCGAAATCCAAGTTTCCACCCCTCTGGCCCGAAGGAGCCCAAACATGCTACGTGACTGGGTTTGCCTTGCTCCTCCGGCTCACGCAGACTCACACTCTTCAGAAGAGCCCCCCTGTTTCTCTGGAGATTTGCAGTGACGGCGAGAAATGTTTTCCTCATGTCACAGCCAGCAAATTCTCGGCTCTCCCACTAAGCCTTCTCACTGCAGAGCCCTTTGGCTTGGGCGCCCGTCCTTCCCCCGTTTGGCAGGGGATTTGGTAATACGACCTTTCAGCAACAACAGAAAAAGGCTCTTTCCACCATCCTCTCCCTGCTCAAAGCCCCTGGCGTCCTTCTCCGTTCCATTCGAGAAAGGAGAACCTGCAGCTGATAGAAGGGTCTGCTCTCCTGAGCTCTTTGCCACCACCAGCAGTGAGGACTTCTGAGGGTAGGGCTCCAGGCAACCCAAACCAGAAAAGGGGAGATGGAGGCTCCTCCCCCTAACACTGGAACCCCCTGCCTTCTGCCCACAACTGCACTGTGATTCCCACAGTGATGTCAGGGCATAGATCTAGATGCTTTCCATTTCTTGTGGATTAAGGGGGGGGGGGCCTGGAAAAATGCAGCTAAAGGCAGCAACCCTAGAGGCACTTATAGGCCAGTAAGTCCCACTGTGCTCAATGCCCCTGACTTCCAACCAGGAAGGTGACATTAGGGCAGCAGATTGAAAACCAAGGCGAGGCCCCTGCATATTGAACATTGTGAGGCTCTGAGATGGCAGGTGACTTCTTCGCATGAGCCAAGGCCCCTCTGTAGCAAGCAGTAGGCTGTCCTGGGAAAAAAGACTAGTGGGGAGAGGAAGCTCTGGGCTGCTGGCAATGGCATTGTGGAAGAGCTGGCCGGCTCTCTTGGCAATGGGGACACAGTAATTCCGGAAGGAAGTTCCGCTCACCTCTCTCATCCGCTTCCCGCAAGGCAGCGAGCCAACACTGTGGGAAACTGGTTCCTAGCCTTGTCTCCAGCAGGGGCCAGGACAACAGCCCCCGAGGAGGTGTACCCCCTCCCTGGCATTTTGTCCCATTCAAACTTGGATTAAAAGGGCAAAGGCATCCGTTGGAGGAAAAGACAATCCATGCTGAGAAGGACCTGGAGGCCACCTAGTCTAGCCCCACAAGGCCTGTCCACTCCAGGCCTCAGTGCCCTTGTGCGTAGAGAGCTGGGGCAGTGCAGGCAGTTAAGGAAGGGAAGTGGGAAGGGGCAGTTGGTCACAGAGGGCTAATCCAGACACGCACCTCTCTGTGTGTTGTCCGCCTTCTCCGACTTCACATCGAGATTGTAGGCAACTTGGGGCAGGGATTCTGCTGCCTTTCAAGGCTTTGAAAGGGGACTAGGCAGATTCGTGGAGGAGGAAGTCTACTGAGTGGTAGTAGCTGTGACAGAGATAGAACCTCCACTGCCGGAGACAGTCTACTTCTGAATACCAGCTGCTGTGTCGGTAAACTGCATAGGATGTGCTTGTGCACATCCCAGAAATGTTGGTTGGCTGCTGTGCGAAGTGAGAGAGCGGTCATGAGTCTGATCCAGGCTTAGGGCTTAGGTTTTTGTGATGTCATTTGGTGGTTCTGCTCTGTATAATGCAATATGTACCAAGGCAGGATATGAGCAAAGGAAATTTGAAGGAAGTGTACATGTTCTGGGAAGAAGTTCCGGGTGTCAGAGGCAAGAAGGGGGACCCCAAGGACTCGTGCCTATTTTATGGGGAGGAAACTCTGAGGCCACTTGCAAGCCTTAACCAGGACTAGGAACTTGGCTGCCCCAGATGTGAGTCTTAACACCTTGCCCACTGTACCACACCAGTGTGAGCCCTCCTCAGGCGCTGTCCACATTATAGACTTCAGCCCAGAAGCAGCTTGTTCACCCATAATCTTTCCAGCCGTGAAAAATCAAAGGACCTGGCATGTCACACAAACCAGCTTGGGGCTCTTTCCAAGGAAGCCATAATTCACCAGGGCCGGAGGAGCAGCCGGTAAACATCAACGGCTCAATTCAGTCTGGCCATGAAGAGAAACATTATTGGAGGGGAATATTCGGAGCAGAAGAAGCAACACACGGCTTTTTTCAGAAGCAATTGTTGCCATCACTGCCCATGTTTAACGTTTATTTTTTTCCATCATAGCACCTGACGTTCTGGGGTAGCTTAGTTCTAAAATCAAGAGGTTACCCAAACCTATCATGGCATATCACCTGCGATGGACTTTTCCTCCATAAATCTGTCCAATCTTTTTCAAGGTATTTAGGCCAGATGCCATCACCACATCTTGTGGCAAAGAGTTTCACAGATGGACTATGCGCTGGGTAAAGAGATGTTTTCTTTTGTCTTTCCTAACTCTCCCGACACTCAGTTTTAGTGGCTGTCCCCTGGTTCTGGAGTGGTGTGAGACATCTTGTGGCAAGGAGTTCCGCAGACTGACTATGCGTTCTACGCCCCCCACCCATGCTGCTGATTTAACGTGCTGTGCACCAGCCACAGGCGAAGGCGCTGGCTCGCCTTCTGCAGTTTCCTCAGCTGCTTGCTGGCTCTCCTGCCTGCGTGCCAGCTCTGCAGAGGGGGCTCCTCCGGGCCTGCCCCTTCCCTGGCCCGCCCCGCTCCTCCTCGCAGCTCTCTCAACGCTGGGAAGAAACGACCGAGACTTTCCCACGCTCCCAGACACATGTTAATGAAGCCTCCACCAGCCACGCCCCCTGGAGGACCAGGCCACGCCCCCCAGTGCAGTTAAGGAGGCATCAGGAGATCTTGAATGAATGGCTGAATGAATGAATGAATGGGGGTGAATGGGCAAAGTATGGGGTGCGCTTGGAGGGCTGGGAAGAGCTGCAGTTCTGGAGTTGGGTGGTTTTCCTTATAATAATAGGCCAAAATGTTATATTTTGTGCAGCATCCACCATGTACACACACATAGATCTGCCATTTCTCCCACAAAAAATGCCACATTCCATAGGTGGAATATACAGATGGAGTGACGGGGTTTGTGCTTGTTCTTTATTTGTTGGTTTAAAACCGCATAAAAACACAAAACACTGCCTTTTTGGTGTCACAAAAAAAATCCAAATACAACTACAAAACACCACGTTTTGGTGTTTAAGGTATTTTCCAGACCTCAAAATAGATGTCTTTTCCAGTTAGAAAGGATACTGTTTTGGGCTGCAACTGCCATCACAATATCGCCTCTATCACCTACTTAATATGTTTTCAAGCGATGGTAATTGATAGTTATCATTTATTTAAATGCGCCCTTGGAATAAAAACACATCATACCACAACTTGCTGTTTTAGGGCCCAATCCTATCCAATTTTCCGGTGCAGCCACGACAATGGGGCATGCACAGCTTCCTGTGGTGGGGAGGCAGTCATGGAGGCCTCCACAAGGCAAGGGAATGTTTGTTCCATTATCTCAGGGCTGCATGGAAATTGGATAGGACTGGGCCCTTAATCAAGAAATTTTGGACCAACTCAAAGGTCACCAACAACAGCACAAACCGAGGCCTACTCAGAAGTTTGTCCCCCATTGAGTTTCATGGGGACTCACTTCTAAGGAAAGAGGTCTAGGATTGCAGCCCCCAATCCATAGCCAAGGCTTGGCGTGTCACAGACCCCTTCTTCCAAGCCCAAGCTGGCTCGCGATAAAATAAAATGGAAAACATTTTCCATTTTAAAAAAGAAATAAGAGAGAAATCATTAAATTAGCAGCAGCACCAGAAAGCCCAGATCCACAACTGAAAACCCAGGCTACATATAGCTCCCCCTCTGCATCCATTGCCCCCCTCCAGACAAAAAAGTAATGATTTTGTGAGCCATTTTGGGGATCAAATGAGGGAAAGGCAGTCTAGGGAAGGAAAGAAATAACTTCATAGTGCAATCTTCTGCATGTCTACTCAGAAGTAAGTCTGACTTAATTTAATAGGGCTCATTCCCATATGTGTGTGCAGCCTTCAAGGCAAAGAAATTCTAAAACAATTGGCTCTACTTATTGTTAGTTTCAATAATGTATTCAGTGTCAAACATTAAAGGCATTGATTTCAGAATTTTCTTAACCCCTGACGCACACCTGAGCATCAGAATACATTTATTTTATACATCATCACCTAAACCTGGCACTTTCACACAGTAACATGACTGCAGTCTTAAACAATGTTTATTAATATTAATTATTAATTAATAATTAATATTAATATTGGAATTAATGTTCCAAAATGCATGCGTACTAAATTATCCAAATGCTTGTGCTGAGTCAGTTCCTCACGCATGCAGCTTTTCTGCCAAAGAGTTCAGGGTAGTGTATGTGAGTCCCCTCCCCAGACATCTGCCCTCACAACAGCTTCTTGAGGTTATACTGAAACTAGAGGTAACCTGGAAGTGGTTGACTCAGGCCTCAATCCTAACCAACTTTCCAGCACCGATGGATCCTGTGGTAGTGGTGGGGCTGTCACAGAGGCCTCCTCAGGAAACATTTGTTTGTCCATCAGGTGCAGGAAAGTTGGATAGGGGGGGGGGACCCCAAAATCACCCAGCTGGAGAATTGGTTCTGTTCCTTTGAACAACTATTTTGAATCTGCTGTCACCCCAAAGCCATTATTTTGAACCAACTCCAGATGTTGGATCTACAAAAGGTAGGTCCTGGAAGCCTAACATTGGTCATCTCTGAACACTCTGAACTGTTAATTTTTCTCAGAGTGGCTTACACCTGGTTTGTTCCCTCCTGTAGTTACCTGCAGGGTAATTTCTTTGCTTTGGCTCAACCCATTTAAAAAAGGAGGGGGTTGTCACCAAGCTTGGGGTACCTGAGAGGAGCCTGTGATATTACAGAGTGGAGAGGAAGGGAGAGAGAGGAATTTTTCACACGGGAGAGTTCTAGAGCAGCAGATCTGATGGGCGTGTGGGGGCGTGCGTGTCGCACAGTGAAATGCATTGGCTGAAGATACAGAACAGATTACCCAAAAAAAGACACGCTTTCTTCATACCACGCGGCACATGCCTCCAGAACTCCCCGCCACAAATTGCAACAGGCACGGAGTGGAGATAGCTTTCGAAAGGGGTTGTCTTCCTGCAGGACATGACTAAGCAGCAGCTCTGAACCAGGGTAGCTGTGTGCAGAACCTCCATGTTCAGAGGCAGTATATCCCTGAAACCAGGGAGAGGAAGGGAATACGTGCATGCGGGAGACGTGGAGATGCCTGGGTTGGCCTCTATTGTCACTGGATGCTGAACTTTGGCCTAATCCAGCCCTCCTTAAGTTCTAATTAGTTCAGGGAGTTAGGGATTGAACTTCTAAGTAGCTGTTACAGGGGAGAACGGTTGCCTGCCCCCTCATACTTGTGGGATTCCTTGAGGCACCTGGGTGGCCATTGTGGGGGACAAAACACTGGACTCGATGGCGGTGTAATCTGGGTCAACAGGGATGTCTTACCTTCTCTTTCAGCTGCACATCTATCATGAGAGTAGCGTCCCTTTTTGACAGGTCTTAAGGCAGGTCAGTGTAGAGGTCCACAGGGTTCTAGAGCACAGGAGGCAAATGGATTGATAGTGCTGGGGACCCCGTAGAGATCTGCTACCTGTGGTAGCAGCCTCAGCCAACCTCATGAATGAGCCAGACCTGCATAAAATCCAAATAAATCCCTGCATTCTAGGCAAATACCTGAGGTGGGAGAGTGGTTCTATTGATTGTGTCCAGGCTTGAAGTGTGAGGACTCATGTTTTTTGAGCATGTTCTTGGTTTCTTGCTATCCACCTAGTTCCCAAACGTTTTAGCACTGGGACCCACTTTTTAAAATGACACTTGACCAGAACTCACCTAGTTGCACAAGACTAAAAAAAGTTTCATTTTACCAGCTATTCAAACTTCTTTTTTTATCGTTTTAACTTTGGGGAGGGGACGACCTTCTGAAGTATTTGTTGAGCTCCACATTCATCAGATCAGGACCAGGACACGTATGGTGGCCTTCACCTGGCCTTTGAAAAGTGCTGAGGCAGTCACCTACTGAGGAGTAAATGTGCATGTGTGGATCAGTTTCACTGTCCATAGGGCTCAATACATTTTCCTTGTCAGTTTCACGACCCACCAGAAATTGGGTCCTGACCCGCTGTTTGGGAACCACCGATGCAGATTTTTCAAAATTTAGCAGTGGGCAACAGTTTCATCAGACCTATTGGATTAGGCCCCCACCTTTTTTCAACACAGCATACATTGGGGGGGGCAGGGGCCCTCTCATCCATCACTTGACACAGAAGCTCTGGAAGTGTCTCGTGGTCTGGGGTCTGCCCAGTCTCTGCTGGTGTCTCACTTCCCAAACTCATTTTCTCCTTTTGGTCGAGGCATCTGAGCAAATGGGCTCTGGGAGAAAATATTGGAGGGTGAGCTCCCCCGAGCAGCCACGTGGGCCAACAGAAGGCCATGAAAACATTAAGCTTCAAAGGGCAGGATCAGGGACTTGAGACAAGGCCATTTGCTCTTGAAACCGTGAGAGGGGAAGCCTTGGAAAACAATCCCGGGCCTAGCAAAGATGTGAAACACGAACGCAGGCCGTTCTCGTGTGTGTGCAGCTATACCAAGCCAGATGTTGCCCCTTCTACACCTGTGCCTTTGATTTCGAAACAGTGCCTTTGATTTCAGTTGCCTCAGTGCATTTTGCTTTCACCCCAGAAGTCCATCCCGTCAAGGTCCTCCTGCAGTGTTCGCTCTTCCTCCCTTCCTTCCTCTTCCTCTGCAAATCCGATAGGGATTCCTGTTCCCCCTTCATGCAAAAGCAGGGTAATTTTTCTCAGAATTAATCATCAGACTGAAAGCAGGCCTTTCTTTTGTGGGGTGCATCTTGCATCTCTGGCCAACTGGAGTCAGTGGATGACCCCCATGTTTTATTATAGGGCGAAAAAAAAGCCTCTGGGTCCACTTTTTCTGCGGCATGGCCTCATTTTGGAAATTGATGATGTTTCCCCGCCACTTCATTGCTTTTTTCATACACTAAAAAACCCCAAATACCTTGGCCTTCTCACCAAACATGTACCAATGGGCAAATTTCAGACTGCACAGAATTTTTCATCAGCTGATTCTGCCTCTTGGAAACACACCTCCCTTAAAAGGCGGGTGACAGTGTAGAATATATCACATCTCCGAGCCTGCCTCCCTCCCTCCCTTGATACACTGTTCCCCCCCCCACCGCCCCACTGTTGCCATCTTTGTTTTCTTTCTTCCTCTTTCTCTTCCTGAGAATTATTCTGAGTCAGCATTCCTTGTTGCTCCCTTTGCAACAGATTGGCTTCCCGATAAAGGCCCTGGTGCCTACATTGGTTTGAGTCATGCCATAATACGGGAAAAGGCACGTCTCCCATGGCGGGGGGGGGGAGGTGTGTGTGCTTGTGTGTTTTGTGCCTCTGCCATGTCACAGGCCACAGGCTATGCCCAGCTGGCACAAAGCCTATTTTTCTTCCAAGTGGGGCTGGAGGGGGCACACAGGAAGCTTCAGGGGGCACAACGCAATTCACAGGCAATAAACATTCTGGAACAGTAGGCTGGACCTTCCAGGGAAGAGTGGCTCCTGGTTCTTCAGCACGTCCTGCTTGGACTAAGCTAAGCACAGAATCCTAGAATGTTATAATTGGAAGGCACCCTGGAGGTCATCTAGCCCAACCTCCTGCTCACTGCAGGCAAGTGATAGCAAAGGGGTACAGCCATTTCACTTAAAAGGGGGGGTGACTTTAGTCACTGACAGATAAAAAAAATCCACATGCTTCCAGGAAGCCCACACACACGGCATGAAAGCAGCAGTCCTCGTCTGGTGTTTGCTCCCTAACCAGTGGGATTCAGTAGCACACTGCCCTTGAACATGGAAATTCAACTTCTCTACCTTTGCTAATGACCAATAATAGACACCCCCTTCCACTGATTGGTTTAACCCCCCTTTTTAAACACGCAACCAGTGAGTTCCACATTTTATTGCTTGACTTGGGAAATGGTCTCCTGAACCGCATCCCATTTTGGGGTTGTCACTCTTCTTTCCGAACGCTCACAATGGATCTCTGAAACAGTGGCTGGAGAGGCCGAAATTCAATAGGGGAAGCTTCTCCCTGTGGGGATATGTGCCAAGGGGCTCGGGTCCCCACCTGTTTGAATATGTGGCTCTTATGTAGCAGTTTTAAAACACCAGAGGCCTACTCTGGTTTTTCAGTTTGTTTTTTTAAAAAAGGAACCCTCTTAACTGTTTTGGAGAAATTATCTTGTTATAATATTCTTTTGGGTTTTTGTTTGTTAGTGCAGAGAATGTGACTTTAGGCAGGTTGGTACCCTCTGATAACTCATCCCAAATCATTCCTCAGTTTCCCTGTTTTCCTCCCCTTCCTCTGTTATCTCCCTTTTGTCCATGCCTGGACTGTAAGTTCCTTGGGGCAGGCAGCTCTTGTAAGGAAACAATCCCACACGTTCCCCTGTTCGCAGTAGGCAGTGCAAAATATTATCCTCAACACAAGGTTTTCTTGCCTTGGCTGGATGGGGGGGGGGAGGGAAGCCCCCCCCCCCCACCTGGCTAAGGGCACAATCCTGTGCTTGTCTGCTTGAGCAGACCTGCCTAGAAGAAAGTCCCATTATACTCATTGGGGCTTCTTCCCAGGAACATGCAGATAGGATTGTAGCCTTCAGCTGCAATCCTGTGCACACTGTCCTGGGAGCAAGCCCCATGGCCTTGAATGAGACTTACTTCTGAGTAGGATGAGGGTTTTGAGCTGCCACTCTCAGCTGGGAGGAAGCCCCCTGGGCTAGTCAGGGGCTTCCTTCTGAGCAGACCTGCCTGGGATTCGGGCTTTCCGGGAGCAGGCGCCCTGGACTGCAGCGGGCCGTCCTTCTGGGCTGGGGTCTGGGAGGCGAGGGGGTGGGTGCTTCCGTGGGGGGCTGCGGCGAAAGTGGGCGGGATCGGGAGCTGCTGGGGGGGCGCAGCGGGCGCCCTGCACCTGCGCGCTGGAGAGCGGGCGGCTGCGGCGAGAGCGCAGGGCCTGGCGGGGCGGAGCGGGCGGGGCGTGGGCGGCGCGTCGCGGCGGGGCGGGCGCCTTAAGAGCGGAGCGCGGCGGGCGGGCGGGCTGCAGCGGCCGGCGGGCGCGGCGGCGGCATGAGCCAGGCGGAGCCGCCGGCGCGCGCGGCGCCCGCGGGCAGCCAGCGCGTGTTCCAGGAGGCGGTGCGCAGGGGGAACGCGCAGGAGCTGCAGGCGCTGCTGCAGAGCACGGTGGGCGGCGAGGTGAACGTGAACTGCTTCGGGCCCGAGGGCCAGACGGCGCTGCACCAGTCGGTCATCGCCGGCAACCTGGAGCTGGTCAAGCTGCTGGTCAAGTTCGGCGCCGACGTGCGCCTCGCCAACCGCGACGGCTGGAGCGCGCTGCACATCGCCGCCTTCGGGGGCCACCAGGACATCGTGCTCTACCTGATCACCAAGGCCAAGTACTCCGGCGCCCGGTGACCGAGGGAGCGTCTGCATCCGCGCACGCGTGTCTGCCTCGCCCCGGCGCGAGGGCTGCCTTCGACGCGCAGGGGGGCACCGAGAAGGTCTGCACGCGTGTCTGCTGCTCCCTGCCCTGGGCGCGAGGGCCGCCTCCCCACTGACTCGTCCGCACGCACCCTGGACACGCACGGAGGGAGAGAACGCCTGCGCCCGCGTCATGTCTGCACCCGCACACGCGTGTCTGCTGCTGCTGCTGCCTCGCCCTCCCCGCTGTGGATTCGAGGGCTGCGCAAGGGGAGCGGGGCGCCCCCCCCAGCCAGGGTGCGGACGCTGCGGCCCTGGGGGGCTCTGCCGGCGGTGGGGGAGAGGCGCCTTCCTTCCCCTGAGACTGCCAGCCCCCCTCCAGCCGCTGCCTGAACCTGCTCCAGAAGGGGGGCGCTGCCTGCGGGGGACGACGAGTCGAAGCTGCTTTGGGATCTCTGGTTTCCAAGGATGGAGATGCTGACACACACGCACGCGCACGCACGCACACACACATATGTATTGCAGAGAAGAGATGTGGGGCTTGTACAAAGGATTTATTGGGGGGTGGATTTACCTGAGGGGGGAGGGAACCGCTCTCTGCCTTGCGCCAGGTCTTGTGTGGGCTCTACTGTATGACATGATGCTTCCCCCTTTTGTGTGGCCTTCCATCTACCTCGGTCTTGCCACAGTATTTGTTGCTCTCCTTTCCCTCCTTGGCGGCTTAGGAACCAGGCAGGTGCTTCAAGGCATGTCCCCAAAGTCTTCCCTGCCCTCTCTCCGCATGCTGGTCTCCTTAAGAACATCAGAAGAGCCCCTCTGGATCAGGCCAAAGGGGGCCCACCTAGTCCGGCCTCCTGTATCTCACAGTGGCCCACCAGGTGCCTCCGGGCACACACAAGACCACAGGAGACCTGCATCCTGGCGCCCTCCCTTGCACCTGGCACCCTCTTCTGAAACCAGGAGCTTGCACATACCCATCACCGCTTGAAACCCGTGATGGACTTTTCCTCCCGAAATTTGTCTAATCCCCTTTGAAAGGCATCTCTTTCTTCTTGCCCACCCTCCAGAGAGATCTGGGTGGATATAGGAAGCTGCTGCTGCCACCTCTGGGGTCGGGCCCCAGTCACTCCAGTTCAGTGTTGGCCAACACTGAACTGGCAGTGGCTCCCCAGGTTTCTGATAGGAGGATTACTGAACCTGGGGCCTCTGGAATCAAAAGGAGTGTCTGTGCCACTGAGCTGCTTGTGGAAATGGACGACAGGCTGGCTGTTCTCAGAAAGAACAGTTGAGATCCTGGCTTTTAGCCTGTGTAGAAAGCTTTTGCCTTGTACTGCCTTTCAAAAAACATCCATTTTCCCCTACTGGGGAGTCTGGACCCACAGGTGCCATCCTTCCTCCCCCACTTGAATGCAGATCACTTCTGGGTCCCCCTTGAATTAGCTGAGCAAGCTCAAGATGGCAAGAGAAACCATTTATAATGTCGAAATAGGGCATCCAGTCCCGGCTGTCTTGGGAATGGCTGGGTGACTAGTCTGAAAGCACAGGAGCCCCCCCTACTGCCCAGAAGGAGAACTTCCACGAGAAAACTACTGAGAAGATCATACATAATATCCAGATTTTTTTTTTAAAAGCCTCATATTTCAATGCAACTTCCAGGCCACTCTGAAGGGGATGGGACGGGATAGGAAATATATTTTTAAGAAGGGCTGCATATGGGTTTGTGGGTCTCACAGGCAGACACAGACATCCACTTCCCTGCAGTTTTGGAGTCTCCATCTCTTTATATGCACTAAAGAAAAAGATTTTATATATATGCCACTGCCATAGCTCTTGACTTTCCCTTGCTTCTGTTTCTCCCTCCCCCAATAGCCATTAACTTTTTAAAAAAGTTTGTTGTCCTCTGTTTGGGGCCATGTGCTTAACTATTTATCTTGTGTGTGTGCGAGCATGGATTTGTGAAACTGACATTTGTTGTTCAGAGAAAGGCGAGTGGTTTGGGAACTAGTGGGAGGGAACTGAATTATGCATTGTTTTTAGAAAAGTGTGAATTCTGCACCCTGTTGTCCCATTGCACTGAGTTTTGTGTTCCTGGCTGTCTGTTGGCTTCACGTGCAAAAATACCTGCAAAAACCCCCCACACACACCCTCTGTCGAACCTGAGAGATTGCGCCAATCTTTCTCCAACTGGCTTGTCTGAAGACTGCAACTTTATAAGGAACTCGGTGTGTGTGTCTGTGTGTGTGTGTTCCTTTTGCAAAATGTTTTTGGTGGACTTGTGAGAATAAGTTAAGCACTTCTGGAGAGTGCTTTTGTGTTTGGATTCTCAGCTGGTGGGGAGAGAAGAATCTTTTTTTTTTTCTGGTATCTTACGATAGTTGCACATAATTTTTTGTCTTAAATGGATTTGCCACAATAAAAATGTCATAACATTTATGGCATGATATTAAAAATGTCTTTTTTTTTTTCCAGAAAACCAAGATCAGGGATAGGTTCACTTTTGGGGGGAAAAAAAGATCTTGGTTGGAGGTTCAGTTCCTCTAAAGGAAACTCTTGGGAGTTTTTTTTTTTGTAAAGATGTTCACACATATTTATATTTTTATAAATAAAAAATATGCCTTAGACTGTGAAACCTTTTTGTGGTGAAATGAAACATGGAGTGAGGATTGGGGTGTGTTGGGGGTTTTTTGGTTTTCCTTCTTAAAGAAAAAAGATTGGGGGAGGCTTTTTTCCTGGCTGCTTGGAGGCTTCCCTCCCCCCCAAATTAAGATTGGGTGGGCAATTTGAAAAAAGTTTTTGTGTGTGTGTGTGTGCAGGGGGGGTATTACTCTGAAGCCTGATTTGGAGTCGTGGGGTTTTTTTTGCCTTAATTATTGTCCCCAAAAGCTGCTGCTTAATATACAGTACGATTCTAAGCAGATTACTCGGAAGTAAGCTCCATGGAGTTCAATGGGGCTTGGAGTGAAGTGTGATGAAGACTGCAATCGGAGTGCGTGGGGTTAATAAATCCTTTTCTATGCAACCCCAAGAAACCTCCATACTGGGTATTATCTCTCCCTCCCCCAAATCTTGGAAAATATAAGGGATCTTGAGATCTCCTGTCTTCTTGTTTGGCTTGTATGCTGCTGTGACCCTTGTGGTGCCATTGGGGAGGGTCTCTCTCTGTGCATGGTGGGGGTCTGTGTTTGGCACTCCCTCAATCTCTGAATATTTTTCTAAGAAGAATATATTGATGTCCGTGTCAATGAGCAGACATTAGAAGCCGATAAGCGGATTGCTCCCGGAGAGGAGTTGTTCTGTAGTTCATTTTTAATTTTTTTTCTTTCTAGCTGGCAAATACCTTTTTTAATTATGTTAATTAATTTTGTTAAGAATTGTAGGCTTATATTGAAGCTGTATGTGGGTCACTGTATGATCACTTTTTAACTGGATAAAAAAGTCTGTACAGGATGATGTACTCCTGAGTATATGATAGCAATGCGTAGCCCCAGGGTGAGAAAATTTATAAATAAATTCTTGTTTTTTCACTGATCTTTTTATAAAAAAAAAAATCACTTGTGTCTCTTCTTTCTTCCCCCCCCCCCCACTTAAGACTGCAGCCTTTTGCTCTGCCTGCTGCACCAGCCTACTTGTGAGCAAGTGTGCATTGGCTCTTATGCTGCTTTCAATGAAAGTTGAACTTCCAACTTTTAAAAATCATGATGGTGTGAGGCAGGCATGCCTGAACTGCTGCATTCAAGTCCCAGCAGGTTTAATAGGGCTTACTCCCAAGTAAGAATACCAGACACTGCAGCCCCTCTAGCAAAAGTATGTTGGCCTGAAATAATGTGTGCAAAGATGGCCTCTACATGTGTTTGCCATGGGTCAGGCAAGTATCTCGTTAAACCTTGATGTTCCCCTGCTATAGAATGCGGGGACAACTTGAAGTGTGGTTTCTTTTTAAGCTAGGCTGCTGAAGATGGCTCCAGGAGAATCTGGAAGCTGCTCTTTGTGTGAGGTGGTACAACAGACCAATTCTTGGGTTGTGCATATGGTGGGAGGCGCCCTGGTCCTTTTAAAAGTAGCATCTGTCCCTCTTGAGCCCCTGTCCTGAGAACTCGCAAACCCAAGGCTGGCTGACCCAAACCCTGTGTGTTCAACAGGGGTAGCTCCAGAAATTGCTGCATTGCCTTGTCGGATATCGTGGCGTCCAGGCAGGAAAGACTGCAACTTTCAGGGGTGAGGAGCAAAGGCACTCTACATGTGCTCAGGGGCACTTTTGTTATCTTTGTTATCAGTTTCTTACATCATAAGACGAGGAGCCACAGTGACAGAATAAGAGTCCTGTGTCAGTCGTGCCAGAATGGACGCTTCCAACTCGGGTGTCACCGGGATTGGGCAACTGCCATAAAGTAACTAAGGAGATCAGGGGGGTAGAGTCTCCCCATTCTCAATATGGCTTTCAGTTAGAAATGGGGTATTGATGTTGACATATCCCCCTAGTCTGTATGATGATGAGCAAAAATGCTCTGGAATGTTGGCCTCAATGCCTGATTCGCTAAGGGTGAGGGGGGGTTACCTGCCCACCCCCTTGTCTATAAAACTCTCCTCTTTGCCTTTCACAGCCAGAGAGCTGCACTGGGAGGCAGTGGATTTGACATACTGTCTGGCTTCAAGCCCACCCCTCTTTCTGTGCAGTCCAGGTGCTTTTCTCTCTCTACTCCAGTTTTGCATTTCTACCTTACCACAAATCCTCTTACTTTTCCCTTAAGTGGCTCTGCCCCTTCTCTTTGGCTGACACCAGATATAAGCTGCTCCCTGTTCCAATTTTCTATGTAACCTTTAGCAATCTCCTTCATCCCAAGATGGCTTGTGCTGGTGGCAGTGAAGCTGCTGGAGTGTGGGATGTTTGTGAATACTCCTACTGCTCAGATCATGTGGTCTAGCAGCTTGGTGAACGAAAACTGTCCAAAGTGGCAGCCTGCCTTTCTTTGAAGGCAGGGAGATTTTTGGCTGGGATTAGGACCGCACACAGAGGCTCTCTCGCTTTTGTGACTCAAGCTGAGGAGTGGGACAAGGCACACAGAGGTAGAGAGATCAATCGCGCACACAGGCCCCATTGGCAGACACACACAGGTCCACCTATTGGAAGTAACTGGTGATGATGTCATCACCAGTTCCTTCTGGATGGGGGGGCAGACACAACACAACAAACACCAGTGAGAGGCTCAGGGCGGACAGAAGGCTTTTTTGAGTGCACAGAAAGTGCACACCGGAGCTTTTCCTGCCGAGCTGCGTCTCCTCCTGCCGCTTGTTGAGTTGCATTGCTGGTCTTGCTGCCAGGCGACCAGCGTCTTGAGGGTTCCATGAGTACCACTGGACACCATCTCAAGTACTCCTGGTGGTACAAGTACCACTGGTTGAGAAACACTGCTCACCAGCTGCCTCTGGGAAGCTCCCAAGCAGGCCATGAAGATACCACACCTCCCCTCTGTTCTTAGGTATAAGCGCTCAGATATATGGCCTCTGGCGGCTTTGCCTAGCCGCCACAAACATACGTTGTGTTATCATCACCTGCCTTCAGATGTGCAATGGGACCATCCAGGTCTGCAGAGGCACCGAAGGTCCTTCCTCTTGTCTTGAGCCCCAGTTGGAGGAGGGGTGCAAAGTGGGACTGCTGTGTGTGTCTTTCCAGGGCTGGTCCACAATGAAGCACCCCCTCCCCCTTCCTCCAGAATGACTTTTTGCCTTGTTCCAGATATAATCCCGTCCATAACAGACTAGAGATTCCCAACCCTTCATCTTATTTTTTTTTCCAGTGTTTGGTCTATTCCTGACGACTTGCTTTTCTTTAGTCACATGCCAGTCTTTTTGTTTTGCCCCTCCGGCTGCATCTCATTGTCCGCTGGCCGCCTTGCAGAGGCTGATGTCGCCGCTGCTGAAACCCACGGGAAGAATTCTGGACTTCTCAAGTGTTTCCTCCAATTGTTTCTGGGTTTGTGTGTATGTGTGTGACTGGCTGCAAAACAGATGGATCAGGCACCTCTTGGTCCTTGCAGAGGCGGGAGAGATGGCAGCCCAAAGGAGGGGGGAGGCCATTGTCTCGTGGGGGGCTCCCCCTTCGCCAGACCTGGAATCAAATGACCCATATGGATTGTGGGGGGTGGGGTCCTATTTGAATTTCAGGAGGGGGTAACCTGCGTGTGTGAGAGATGCAAATCTGAGTCTGGCTAACAAGGTCCGTTTCCAACGCTCCTTACATCTTAAATAGCTTGGGTGGAAGTGTCTGTGGTTTGTTAGTTAAAAAAAAATAATCACCACAATCTGCTACTATTTCGGCATCACATTGTGCAAAAATGCACAGTCCTAGCTGAGCTCAAGACTGGCCCATCTGAACGCTGGTAATTGGGCCAGGGCCTTGGCCCCAAAGGAGCATCATCATGTTCTGCCCAGATGTTTGCTTGTCAGAAAGAGAAAATGTGCACTGTGGGGTGGGGGACCTCCTGCTTCTTCACCTCTATGGCTTTGTGACCCAGTAGCCTGAAGAGCTGCCCTGGGGAGTCAGCAGCTGCCTGAAAAAGGGGCTCCCATTTCCCCATCACTCACATCTACATGAACATCAGAAGAGCCCTGCTGGATCGGGCCAAAGGCCCATCTAGTCCAGCTTCCTGTATGGCCCACCAGTGCCTCAGGAAGCACACAAGACCACAAGAGACCTGCATCCTGGTGCCCTCCCTTGCGCCTGGCATTTAGAAACAGCCTACTTCTAAAACCAGAAGGGGGCACAAACACATCATGGCTTATAACCCGTGCTGGACTTTTCCTCTAGAAATCAGCCCAGTTCTCTTTTAAAGGCATCTAGGCCGGGTGCCATCGTCACACCCTTTGGTAAGGAGTTCCACTGACTAAGCTGGGTAAAGAAATATTTTCTTTATGGCCACGTTTGGGGCTGGACTGTCCATAAGGCCTGCTGGACGGGTGGCCTCAGGCAGCAGCTTGACCCGGGTCTCCCAACTGCCCCTGATCACTGCTCCACCTCGTCCCCTTCCAGCTCCCAGACTGAAAAAAAAAGGAAAAGGAGGAACAGGGCAGAAGAGAGGCTGGCACTTCACCAGGTAAAGCCTGTCATAAAATGACATCAGGCCCCAGGAGGCTTTGGGCCAGACCTGGCCACAGCCCCTTGTTCCACAGGCCAAAGGTCTCCTGCTCAATCCGTGACAGCATGTCTGGCTCAGGCCAGGAAGACCCTTGTCTGAAGTCCTGGAGAGACGCTCGATGGACCAGGCTTCAGACCCAGCAAAAGGCAGCATTCTCTGTGAGCAGGAGTGCAGCTCCATCTCGGCAGGGGAGCGTAGTTGAAGTTGATTGTGCTGGGAGACAGAGCAGGGCACGGCAGAGCGAGCCAGCCCTGGTCCAAACCGTACTGTGGCCACTCTCACCATCAGACCACCTGTCCCCTTCCACAATACGGAGACGGTCTGCATGGTCTCTAGGGCTCCATGATTGGCTGGGAGTCCCCAGGGATCAGCATCGATCTCCAGGTGATCACCAAAGCCGTGACCTGCCTGGCTGTGTGACCACTTTGTGACCATGGCTTTGTCGGGGGTGGGGGTGGGGGGAGGTATAAATCTCCAGGCACAGCATCCATCGGAGTTGTCAGCCCTGCCAGCCCATTTAAAGGGAGGACTACAAAGGACTTCTGAACCTGCTAGGTGGCCACAAATGCTTGTGGACTAGGAACTTGTGCAGTCACAGTTTGCATTTGGGGGGGGGTGTCTTTCCATGCACTGTTCTTGCAGGAAGGGAGGGAAGCCAAGGCCCCAGGCATGGCAGCCTTGCCTCTTCCAATCCTCCCATTTGGTGTGTGGCAAAAGCAGAGGCTTTCCTCGAGGCCTCCATATGCTCTGCCTAAGGTCAGATTTCCCCTTTCATTCCTCTGCAGCCCCCTCCCAGATATTTTTCCCTTCCGTCTGTCTTTTTCTCCCTTGAGGTAGCCCGTCCCTGTGCCCCCCCAGCGCCCACTGAGAGCCCCCTCTTGTTTCATTCAAAACGACACTGACGTCCTTTTAGCTTCTCTCCCCCTCCCATTCATGGCCCTGTGTGTCCCCCCCTTTCTTTCTCCTTTTTTAAAGCCATTTCCCCCCCTCTATTCACTGCTGGGACGCCTCTGTGTTTTTTCTGCCTGGGTCCCTTGACTAGCCCCTCTCAAGAAGCAAGCAGCTGGTATGCTAATGAACGCCAGCAGAAAGGAACAGGCCAGGAGGGGCCGAGAAAGAGAGGGGGCCCCCCTGCTCTCCACATGCTAAATAAATCTATGCCAGGAGTAGCAACCCCGAACAAAGGCTTTTCTCCCCAGGCTCCCTCCCTCGCCTGGCACCCAAATCCCACCACCTTTTCACATTCAAATCCATTAAACAGGGACCAAAGACGCTCTCGCCGCATTCATTGCGTTGCATTAAAGAGAGGGAGCGCGCAAGAGACCCCTTTGCGCCACCCTCCCCGCACATCTCCAGCCCAAATAAGGCACGCGGGCCCCACCGCCTTTCACATGGCACAGGAGTTATGTCTGTGGCGGAATTTGTAAAACGGGTGATGGGTCTGCAGCACCTTGCGGGGCAGGGGGGTGGTCAACAGGCCCTGCTGTGGGAGTGCTTGGCTTTCGCCAGCCAGGGTCACTTGTCCGTGGCCAAGGCTGTCCTTTGACCTCCTCCAAGGGGAGCCGGTTTTGTGGTGGTGCCAGTTTTCTTGCCACAGCAGTTTTGGAATGGTGCTCTGGACACTGGGGTTCCCCGGAAGCTAATTGGGGCATCAGGTGGGGTGGGGGGGTGTCCTCAATGAACAGGTCAGTAGCAACCAGCAAGTTTCCCTGAAAGGCTGCTGCTCTTCCTCTGCAGGTTGCAGGCTCTGGCATTTTGGGGAGGTGCTCAAACCATGCAGGGAGACAGCAGGGCTTCTTGACTGTGTGTCCCGTCCCTCCCGCCCCCCCTACTCCAAACAGTTCAGGGCTTTTGAGCTGAGAAGGGGTTTTGGAAAGGCTTGCAGAATGTGCAGGTCCGTGTGCTTCTCTGTCTTCAAACAAGGTCGGAGCTTCTCCCTTCTCACCGACCCACAGCGCCAGCCCCACACCTCCACCAGCTGAAGTGGCACACCAGGCGCTGCCCTCCCTTTCCTGGTATCGCACCAGCCTCTGTCCCTCCCTGGACGGAAGAGGGGGCACAGAGCAGAAGCGGGCATTTGGAAGACAGCGGCATGACGGCTGAGATAATCTCACACTCGCCTCTTCCCCACACTTCCTTTTCTGAGCAGCAGCGGAAGTGAATGGGCAGGTGGAGCTGGACGCCCTCCGACACCTGTCTGAGTTGGCTTCCTGGGTGCACCTGCCTTGCCTGTCCAGTCAGTGCAGTGATAGGTGAACATCAGGTTGGTTAGCAACCTTCAGTCTGGAAAGACTATGATATAAGCCTACAGCACCCGGTATTCCCAGGCGGTCTCCCATCCAAGTACTAACCAGGCCTGACCCTGCTTAGCTTCCGAGATCATGGGATAAGCCTACAGCACCCGGTATTCCCAGGCGGTCTCCCATCCAAGTACTAACCAGGCTTAGCTTCCCAGATCATGGTATAAGCCTACAGCACCCAGTATTCCCAGGCGGTCTCCCATCCAAGTACTAACCAGGCCTGACCCTGCTTAGCTTCCCAGATCATGGTATAAACCTACAGCACCCGGTATTCCCAGGCGGTCTCCCATCCAAGTACTAACCAGGCCTGACGCTGCTTAGCTTCCAAGATCAGACGAGATTGGGCATGTGCAGGGTAACAGTTGCTGTCACCTGAACGTCAGGGCTGTCCACTGATTGAAGATGCGTATAGTTCTGGGTTTGGGCACCATCCTGTTTTTCCAGCGTTTAAATAATTATTGTTTAATTATTAGTCGATTAATCATTGGTCTTGTTAGGGGATTTCTGCCTTTGCTTGCTCTGCAGCGGGGTGTCAGTTACATGAGTGACCATATATAAGGCCAAGGCGAGATATTCCTTGAATCCAGTGCTTTTCAACCAGAGGGCATGTACGACAGCCGCGCTTGCCGGGACTGCGCCCCCGCTGCTGGTCTGCTCTGGGAATATTCTAGATCCCCACATGCAGATCCAGAGGGGTGCCCAGTGGCTGCACTTGACCCCAGGAGGAGAGCTCCTGGCGGTGCCAAATTAACCAACAAGGCAGCCCCCCTACCCAGAAGGAAAGCAGCCAGGGTTGAGGCTTTCCTAGGGGCATACCCCCCCCCAGCGAATAGAGTCAGCCGGAGCACAGATGAACCCTCCCATGCCCCAATGCAGCCCCCACGTGCATTGACCCCGGCCCTGCCTTGGTTGCTACCTACAAGGGCAGGTGTCCCACACAGGGAGGCGTGGGGGTCTCCAGGCCCCTCTGTCTGAAGAAAAGCCCTGTTTAGGAATGCAAGTGTGTGGGGGCTGGTGGGAAGGCGGGGGCGGGCCTGCTCCGGTGCCCCACTGAGTCCCCATTCTTTCTTTCCCAGCCGGCGCATCTCTGCCTCCATTTGGCCTCCTCCCAACTCAGTGCGCCCTTTTAATCCTGCCCTTGTCTCCTCTGTTCCTTTTCAGGCTCCCAGACCAATGGGAGGGCAGGATGGGCTCCCCTTTCCAGGAAGGAAATTAAAAAAGTGAGCACAAGAGGGGGAGGGTCAGGGAGGGGGGGCTGCAAGGGGAGACAGTCCCCCAGTGGAGGTGCCAGTCATCGGCCTCTCAATGGCTCCATTCACCCTGCCCAGCCACACAGAAAATCGGGGTCACCACTGAGATCCTTCGCTTGCCTGGCCATAACTGTTGCTTTTCTTCATTTTTTAATTGCTGGAGAGCACAGAGTGGGGGGGGTGTGTGTCCATCCATTCCCCTCCCCCTTTGCTGGGGTGGGGGAAGAACGGGTTGCTTCAGCGGGGGAGGGGGATTGTGGCAAGACTCTCTCTCTCACACACACACACACATACACACACACACACACATGAAACAGTAGGTCTGAACCGCAAGCATGGCCCAGCAAGCCACATGATTGTGAGATAAATATCTGGGGGTCCCAAGTGAGATTTGGCAGCTCTCCACACTCATTTACCCAGTGCTGGGGAGCCAGTACCCCTCCCTCAGGACATTGCTTTTCTGCCCTGGAGGCAGGATGCTGAACAAGCGTGCCTCTCCACCGTGCCTTTGGGCAGACAAACAAAGGCGCGTACTGGGAGCAAGCACTGGACAGGTGGGCACATCACCTCTCTGGGATGTGCAGGAATGTGTGGCCTGCCCAAGGCCTCTGTCCACCAGGACACATTCCTGGACAGAAAGACCCTGCAGCCAGGCCCCCTCCCGGGCTGCTGTGTTTTCTTTCCAGCTGCCAGCCCAAAGATGCTGGCTTTTTGTTTGGACCCAATCAGTCACTTGTTTGTTAAGTAGTTAGATTCAAAGGAGTTTGCACTGAACCACAAACAGCCTTCTCACGCAGGCCCTTGACTTATGGGGCCTGCATTGCTTCTTGCCTTCAGCCCAGACCTTCAGATGCTTGCCTGCTTGCCCTGCACCACATAAGCAGCATTTTCTAGTGACCGGGCAGGAAAACTCTCCAAAGGTTGGTCCTTAGTACCCCATCTGCCCTCAGGCCACAAACAGGAAACCGTGGCTGCAAGGAGCCCTTTTTGTGGGCTGGTCAGGCCTGTAGGCTCGGCTGCAATTTTTAGCGTGGTGTTTGTTTCGTTTTGCACTTCGATGCGAGGGCACCCAATGGCAGGAGGGGGACAGTGGCTTTCTCGCCTTTGCTCCTTGTGGTCACTGCTCTGCTGGGGTCAGGGTGCTGGGTGAGAGGACCTTAATTGCTGAGCCACGGAAAGAGTCCCACGAGCACCCAGCAGTGTGGGCCTGGACACCACGTGAACACCCCAGGGAATGCATGCAGGTTAGGGAGATGGAGGACCTGCTGCCTTGACCCTCCCCGAAAACAGCGATGCAGCCCACAGGCAGAGGGGAAATGGCTCCATGGGAATGAGCTTGGGATCCAGTGCTGTGGTTTCTGCCGCCTGCCCTAGAGGAGGAGCAGCAGGCGTGCCTGGACTGAGATGGATGCAACTTTAAGTGTCCATGTCCAACAAGCCTCCAATTGAACACTGGGGGGGATCTGATCCCTTGGCCTCTGGCGCCACCTGTTGGCTCCAGGGAGTCATGCTGGCATGCTCTTCTGGATGGAGGAATCTCGAATGAATGGGATTCTACCCTCTCCCAAGTCTAGGAGAGGAAGACAGGGATGGAGCTGGAGAGGAGGTGTAGAGGAACGAGGAGTGGCGGGCACATTTCTGGCACTCCAGCCTGCCACTCTCCTCTTCCCCGTGTTTCTCCCCCCCCCCCGCCTTTTCCAATCCAGGAAGAGGAGCTGTAGGGGCAGTCACAGGATGTGGGGTGGTGTCTGGCCTAGATGCCTTTAACCCATCTCTGCCCAGTCCACAGGTGTACCCATTTGATCCCTACCACATATAGTCAACGTTGGGCAAAAATGACCATCAGAGGCTACAAGGCATGATGGGTATGTGCGACCTCCTGGTTTTAGAAGTAGCCTCCCTCAGAATGCCAGGCACAAGGGAGTGGCAACAGGATGCAGGTCTCTTGTGTGCTCCCTGAGGCACCTGGTGGGCCACAGTGAGATGCAGGAAGCTGGAACGAGATGGGCCCCCTTTGGCCTGATCCAGCAGGGCTCTTCTGATATTCTTAGATGGTAGTATGTATGTGCCCTGGGAGGGCGTTCCTGGCATGGGGCAGCAAGGGGGAAAGGCAGGTGCAAGAAAGGATGGGAATCCACTGTGGGAATTGCGGGGAGGGGGAGTCACACAGTTGAACCAGCAGCTTGACCTCAAAACATCACATGACACAGAGTCAAGGACACATTTACTGAATTGTCTACACAGGCCAGGAAGGCTTCCTTGGAAAGGGCTCCTGTCTCCTGTCCGTCGCCCTTGCCGTTCCTCAGTGGCTTCACCGGGGTGACAGGTGCAGAAACTCATCCTCCCCTAGGAAAAGGAAAGGAGAGTTGGTGGCGGGAATGGAACTCACAGGCTTTGTGGTAGCCCAGCAGATTTCTCAGAGGGTAAACCAGAATGACTCTCCCAGTTTCTCCGGCTGGGAATTCTGGCTCAGAGCCCCTTGCAAGTCCCGGTTCTGCAGGACACACAGGGTATGATATTGTGGATAGGAAGAATATGATATTGCGGAGCACAGGAAATTCCTGAACGCTACAGGTTTTGCTTTTTAAAAGCAGGTTTCTAATCCTTATGGGTTATGCCCTTTGGGATCTTGCTAGTTTAGTTAAATAGGGGAACTAGATAATAGTTTCAGGGCCTGGGGCTAAGTTTAAGTGCCCTTCCTTAGGACTTCATTATGCAACGTAAATTCTGCAAAATAAGAAAAAAAAAAAAAAGCTCCCATGCATAACCTTGCATGTCTCAAAACTGGCTATAGAAATCAGCTCCTCTTCCTGCACGGAACTGCCCTAAAGTGGGATGACCTTACCATCCGGGAGGACACCGCAGTACTCCTTGCACTCCTTCTCAAGGTAGAATTTGTTGGCGTTGCCCCCGCACCCTCGGAAGGTGACACACTTGCCCTGGCTGGCATCAAAGGCCCAGTATTCAGTGTCACAGGATCTTCCTGGGACGATGGGGAGCCGGCAGGCCGCTGGAAGGGAGACGAGAAAAGGCTGGAAATGGGACGCTGGCCCAGCTGGAGCTTTGGGCTGATCCAGCAGGGCTCTTCCTATCTTCTTATGATAGTTGGGATGGAACCCCCATGTACAAAGGCAGTCTACCTTTGTGTATTGGACTCTGGGGGTGTATCAAGCTGGAGCTACTGGGTGCCAGCGTAACTGGAATGTGAATGCACAAGGTCCAAACGGATGAGAGCATATTCAGAGCCTTAAAATTCGGGGCAGGATTTTTTAAAGGCTGTTTTTATAAATCACCTTAAACCCAACCCTGATAAAAATGTGGTCGGGTTAATGTAGATGGGGTGCGGGTGGATAAAAGCCCCTCTGGCTTGCCAGTCACCCTCGGCTGCCTCCCTGACTTACCCTCAGTCCTGCACGTCTGAAGGCAGGTGCGTTCGGAGTTGAAATTGTTCCCGTTCCCGAGACAGCCCCCGTAGAAGAATTCCTCACAGGTCTTGGTGACGTTGTTGTGGAAGAATCGTGGGAGCATCCCCAGGCAAGGCCCTGCGTCCTTGGGCAACAGGCAGTAATCTAACAGGGAGAGTTAGGTCAGTAAGCAACCACAAGGAGGGGAACATATTAGACTGGGTATCTCAGAGACTAGGAGAGCCCACCACTTTCAAACAAAATGACAACAACTAGGTATTTATATGCCGCCTTTCTGATCATCGGATTACTCCTCTGACTTTATTCAAGGAGGTTTACATAGGCAGGCGTTTCTAAATCCCTCCAGGGGATTTTTACAATCCTAGAGGTTCTCTCTTTCAAGAACCAACAACATTTCAGAATGGAACTTCCTGGTTTGGTCTCACTTCAGGCCTCCCACGCAGGCTGGCAAGCAGCTCCATCTCTCACATGGATGGCAGCCAAGACGCTTCTTGCTCATACCAAGAGCAGGTGGAATCGCTCAGCTCGGCTTGTCAGCTGCTTCAAGGTCTTGCCGTTCTCAGACATTCAGGGAGCTGCTGGTATCCTCGAACTGGCGTCCTTATGATGTTATCTTCAGGCTAATGGAGGCTCTACCCTCTAGACCAAACCTCCTGCCCAGACCAAACCTCCTGCCCTCCTGCCCACCACTTTCCTCCATATTTTATGCTGCTTTGCCTCCCTCTTCCTTTCCCAGTGCAGGGAGTAAGAGCAGCAGCAGCAGTGGTCAGAGGGTAGACGGAGCTGGACACCTCCAATCAGCCTACTGCCTGAGACGTTAGCTTCAGTTGGCCGCATGGATGAACCTGACCTTTTTGGGTTTGACTATACAGTATTAAAAACAGAGGCCAAGGGCCAAATGAAAATGAATTAAGAGCACACCAAAAATGGAGACCAACTGGGGGAAAAAGCAAACATGAACATGAGAAAGACCTGCCTTCTTTATTGCCTCCAAAGGATTGCAAGGAGCCATCAGCCGATCCTTCCTCTTCCAGCAAGATAGATCTCCGAACCCTCTGCAAGGAAGGGGGAGGCATTGCATGGCTGCACGCACACACGCACACACACACACACACACACACACACACACACACACACACACACCCCACCATCACACATGCTGCAAAAGTGTGACTTGGAGGACTGGACAAAACTCCCAAGCCCTGCCTCCTGGATGTTGTTTGGGGTTGGTTTAAAGTGGGGGCTTCGACTCTCTCATCAGGAAGAAATTCCCTTGGGGCTAACAGGACCCACCAAGAGGCCCGTGCCCCTAGAATTGCCTACCTGAAGTACGACTTCAGGTTGAGAAGGCACGCACTCGCCTGAGAAGAGAGACATGTTCAAGACATATGAAGTGAGGACGGGGAAAGACCCTCCCGAGGAATCAGCAATTAGTGGGCCCTGAGGCAAACATGACCCCCAAAAGAAGCTGCATGCATCCCTCCCTTGTTGAACAAGACAGTTTAAAAGGGTGGACACCCACACACACACACCGGGCGACTGAAAACTCAAACTATTTCTTACTCTAAACTCATCGGAATAGGCCATCTCATAGCGCACCAGGAGCTGTGGCCTACTCTGTGTGAATGAGTTCATGCAGTGTGATGAAGGCATTCAAAAGCCCACATTGCAATAAGGAGCTTAAAAAATTCTTTTTTGCAGCTTAACTTGAAACACAGGCAGGAGCGGGCAATCCCCCTCCCCAAAGGTGCCCACAGCCCCTGTTCTGGAAATAGCACACCCGCCACCTCGCCCTAGCCCAGGTTTGCCTCTGTCCATTAGGGTGAAAATGGAGTCTTCCGGGATTCCGAGATCCAGAGTCAACTTTTGGAACTCAGCCACCCGATTTGGACGCAGCGTCCGGCCCCTTCCTGCAGAGAGCAGACAGAGAGAAGGGTGAGCAGTGACCGGTGGGTTTGGTTGTTGGTTGATCTTCTTAAAATTACTGTCTTTCCTCTTTGGCGTTTTGTGCTCTTGGTTCACACCAGAACCAGGGGGCATCCACTGAAACCGAGTGGCAGGAGAGTTAGAATAGGCAAAAGAAAACATTTCTTGACCCTGCATGTCTTTAAACTGTGGAACTCCTTGCTAAAGGATGTGGTGATGGCACCTGGCCTTTCAAAGGGGATTGGTCAGATTGATGGGAGGAAAAGACCAGGTTACAAGCTGTGATGGGCATGCGCAACCTTCCGGTTCTAGAAGTAGGCTATACCTGAATACCAGGTGCAAGGGGCTGGGTATAGGATGCAGGTCTGTTGTGTGTTCCCTGATGCATCTGTTGGGATACAGGAAACTGGACTCGGTGGGCCCTTGGCCTGATCCAGTGGGGCTTTTCTTATGGTTACTGCTCCGCAAACTTCTAGTGCTGCCTGCCTGGCTTGTAATCCCCCACCCCGGGCTAGAGCCACATACCATAAAGTTTGCTTGTGAGGCTGAACCCAAAAGTGCTGTTCTTCTTCATCACAAGGATGATGTATTCATCATAATTGCTGGCAGCCACGTATGTCTCAACGGTGGTGTTCCATTCTAGGGCAAAAGAGGAAAGAGCCGCAGGCTGAGGCCGGGGGGGGAGGGGACTCTGGGGTCATCTGTGACCCTGCAGTTGAACTAAGCAAACTAACCCTCCTCCTCGGAATCAATATACCATTCAGTCCTGCTTTCCTCCCAGGTGCATTTGTTAATTTTCTTCGTAACATTGTGTTTTTATGAATATTATAGCAAAGTGTTGGAGAAGAAAAACAACACTGTACCTGTAGTCCCTAACTAAATGCTTCAGAATTCTGCTCCCAAAGGACCTGTGGAACTCATGTCCTCCAGATAGCTACATTCAAGTTGCCCAGTTGTCCTTCACACACCTACCTGGATTGGAATAGACGAATTTCCCTGGAACGCTGGTCTTCTGGTAGACGCTGGTACGCCGGGTGCAGCGACCGTGCCTGCAAGGAAGGGTGAAGAAGGGACGTTGCAGCTCAGGGGAGAGCAATTGCTTTGCCTTCAACGCATCCAGTCTCCAGTCGTCCTTGTGCAGGACTTACTTGAGGCGGGTGCTTGCGAGGCTGATCTCGTTGCTCATCTTCCCCGGCCCCACCTTCAGCGTCCCCATGCTGTAGCTGTTCTTGTAGAGCTTCATCCACCGGCAAGTGGTGCCCACCATGATGTCGTGCCATTCTCCGTAGATCTAGGAAGAGGGCAAAAGCAAGAAGGGAGACCCCCTTTGCATAATTTGAATTGCAGGAGCATGTCCTGACTCACAGTTTGAGAAACGCTGGCCTAGGCATTAACATCTGCCCTCTAGGCAAGTATCTCAGTTTGCTGCGTGCTGAGCCTGATTCTTCTTTTTTTATTTTTTATTTTTCAAAGACAGTACCTGAGCACTTCTGCTGTGGAAGAAATCCCTGAGCTTCTCCACCCTTGACTACACCCCTGCCTTTTCAAACCCTCTCCTTTTGGCCACACAATAAATTAAAACTTGCTCCCATCTTCTGCCATAAACTTGCTTTACAGTTTGTTACTCGGTTCATGAGACCCACTGATTTCATTGGGAGTAGGATTGGAGCAAACATCTGGGTGGTAGTGAGGAGGGTATGAATTTGCCTGCAGAAATTTGCATTCATATTCTCCCAATTCAAATATTTACATTATTCCCCCCCCCTTTTTTTAATTAGGGCTGCAAAATTCAATCCATTCTTCTGTTTGAGGAACGGGATTGCAACTTTTTTCTTTATTTGAAAGCTGCCTTCAATTAATCTGGCAGGAGATTTTTTTTTTAAAAAAACAACAATTTACCAGACTTCTTAACCGTTCTTGCAAAAACAGCAGGTGGTTATCATCCTGGAAGAGGCATTCCCCCTTCTGTGTAAGAGAGTAGGAGGAATGCCTCTCCTAGGATAGAACTGACCCTGTTGCAGGAGCCAAGCGCCCCTTCTTAAGCTCCGCTTAGTCCTTTATTTCTAATACAGGAATCAAAGGGCCCAAACCTATCCAACTTTCCAGCACCGATACAGCCATGCCAATGGGGTGTGTGCTGCATCCTGCAGTACGGAGGCAGTCACAGAGCCCTGCTTAGCACCTTTCTGCCTGGCCCACACGTGTACACATTTGATCCCTGTTGTATATATGGGCAGAAATGTGAAAGGGAATGTTTGTTCTCTTACTGCATTGCGGTCGAAAGTTGGACAGGATTTAGCCCGAAGCTGGTTGACAGTTACCTTGTTTACATCAAAATTCTCCTGGATTGGAACGGCATCTGCGGCCACCGTGTGGTTTCCTCTGGCCGGGGCGAAGATGGCTGCGAAGATCAGGAGAAGAAGCCCCTGATACTTCATGGCTTTGGGGCTGGGGGTTTGTGCTGTTCTGGGTCCTTGAGAGGTCTTCCGCTGCCTAGTCCCCAAGCCCTGCTTTTCCTTTGCAAAATACGAACTTTGGTCTCTGCGCCACAGCTGGAGGTGAATGGCCGCGTGTGTGGGGGCAGGTCTGTTTGAATGTCCATTCAGGGGGCGGTCGCGAGGTTCACACCAGTGTGTTTCAGGGAGGGGTGCTTTAAACCAGGCCATTCCCAATGGTAGCCATATGCCCCACCGGGGAGCCCACTATGTCAGAATGTTTAAGTGTTCTTGGTGTCTAATCATAAATGGTTCTATGCTTATCTGTCTGTGTAGTATCCTTGTTTGACAAGGGGGGATGGGGATGGGACTGGAAGCTGAGTGAACAGACAAAAGAAAATATTTCTTTACTCAGCGTGTGGTTGGTCTGTGGAACTCCTTACCACAGGATGTGGTGGTGGGGATGCAGGGGATGGACAGAGTGGATAGAGAGATGCTCTTTACACTCTCACATAACACCAGGACCAGGGGACATCCACTAAAATTGAGTGTTGGGAGGGTTAGGACAGACAAAAGAATATTTCTTTACTCGGCGTGTGGTCGGTCTGTGGAACTCCTTGCCACAGGATGTGGTGCTGGCGTCTGGCCTGGACGCCTTTAAAAGGGGATTGGACAAGTTTCTGGAGGAAAAATCTATTACGGGTTGCAAGCCATGATGTGTATGTGCAACCTCCTGATTTTAGAAATGGGGTATGTCAGAAGGCCAGATGCAGGGGAGGGCACCAGGATGAGGTCTCTTGTTATCTGGTGTGCTCCCTGGGGCATCTGGTGGGCCGCTGTGAGATACAGGAAGCAGGACTAGATGGGCCTATGGCCTGATCCAGTGGGGTTGCTCTTATGTTCTTATGTTCAGCTGACAAGGGAGGGCACCAGGATGAGGTCTCTTGTTATCTGGTGTGCTCCCTGGGGCATTTGATGGGCCACTATGAGATACAGGAAGCTGGACTAGATGGGCCTATGACGTCATCCAGTGGAGCTGTTCTTATGTTCTTATGAGCTCCTATCCGGAAAAAAAAGGCTGAGAATGGCTGCTTTAACTCCAGAAGAAGGTGAGCAGAAAGAAGGGAGAGGCAGTTTCCCCCCCCCATTGCTCCCCATTGTATTCTTTTGCCATGAATGCCCAACTGCCAAAGGAGGGGGTGGCAGGAGGTCCCAGGTTCGGCCCTTGGCAGCATCTCCAGGTAGGACTCCCACAGCCCCCTCAGGCCATTGCCAAGCTTAGGCTGGGAGAGGAAGCAGTGGATGGGGCAGAAGTGTGGAGGAGAGGGCGCGAGAGGGAGCACCTTGCCAAGTGCGATTACGCTCTCCCTTTAAAGCCAACTTTGCTTTGGGGCTCAGAACGTTGAGAAAATGTTTTACGACTTCAGCTCACAGCTCTGCCTTGGATTCAGTGTGGGTTGTTTCCTGGAGACAGGAGGAGCCCTCTGGACTAGCATTGGCACTGGGGTCCTTTAAAAAATTTTTTTCTAATTTTTCCCCCAATCAAGCCACAGCTGGGCTAAGCCTGGCCAAGCTGTCCTGGAAGGACATCCACGTCCCACTCTTGTGGGCCATGGCTATTTGCACCCAGGGAATGATTAACTAAAGTCAACAGGGGAAGCAACTGCAAGCAGCATAGGTTGTGAAACCACTGAGATTTGTTGTGTGTGTGTGTGTGAGAGAGAGAGAGAGAGAGAGAGAGCAATGTTGCAGTTACAAGCTTGGGACCAACGATCTAGCCCAGGGGCATCATACACAGTGGGCCCAATAGCATTTGAGATGCCTGCTGAGGCCCAGAAGTGATGTCATTAGACAGGAGATTTTGGGGGCTGCATCCAGCCTACAGGCCTTAAGTTTGACACCCCTGATCTCGTTAGCTTTCAACCAATATCTGACATTCTATCATTTTCATCTGTCCGCACCTTTTCCAACCAAACAGTGGTACTTATTAATTAATGATTTTTATATACCACTGTTCAACAAAAAAATGTTTCTATCGATGATGTTTTCTCAGAGGGCTTCTTGCTATCCCTAAGATGGTTCTGCCAGCGACTCCTGACAGGTTGTCACCCTATGGATTCACCACAAGGGGAACCAGGGCTTGGACTCAAGAGTTGTAATTTATTTCAGAAGAAATGTAGCTGCCAGTCTGAGCCAGGCCTTTGGCTCCGTCACACCAGCAGCGGCCGGCAGCAGCTCTGGAGAAAGCTCCTGCCAGGCCAATGCAGGTAGTTCATGCCCTGAAACAGCCAGCACCCCAGGGGCTAATGCCGAGCGATCACACCAAGCTCTGTGTGGATGAGCTCTAAGAAGAAAACACAGCTAGATAATAAAGGGCCTCGTGTTCCAGAGCCATTCTAGGCATTCTAAGATCTGGTGACCATTCTCAAGAACCTGATGATGTGGGATTGCATCACATTGGACCCCACAGAGCCTGCTGCCTGGGTTGGAATATCTTCCTTCAGAGTAGAAGGGTGGCAAATTGCCAACGGGATCTCTCTCAGTCTCTCTCTTTTTTCCCCTCAGGTGCTGGTAGTGATCAAACTTGGCCACCATGAGGTCTCAGCGGAGAAAGGACATTAAGCACAAGATCCGGGAACTGCGGGCAATCATTAACCTCCAAGGTCAGCCTAACCTTTCACCATCGTCCTGATAAATACAGCCTTCTCCAGCAGTGTCCCATCTTAAAACCGTTCAGTGGAACTATAGAACAAAATTAAGAGTCCACTGCCCTCTGCCTGCTTCTAGCAGAAGAGCTGGGTTTGAGCAGCCGCCGAGGTGCTGAGTGTTAGGCAGAAATGAGGTAGCGTTGGATAGATGCTGTATCTTCAGTGCCTGTTAGTCAGCATTATCTGCACTCTGCAGGCAATGAATGTTTCCCAACCTTCCTAGCTAACGGTTGAAGCTGGGCCTGCCAGCCGTACAGAGCTACGACTCCTTCCTGCTTGCGTGTGCATGTATCAGTTTCTCTGTGAGGTTTTGAGCTCCTTCTTTAGGGTTTTAGTACCTTAAAGATCAGGCAAGTTCACAGGAGTCCAGGCGACCTTTAACACAACTCGGTTCCAAGTGGTGAAAGGGTTTTCAGGCCAAAACCAACTTCTTGAAGTGGGCTTGGAAGCAGACTGGCAGCCAGTGGAGCTGGCATATCCAGTGCCATAGCTAAGGGAAGGCCAGGGGAGTACATTGCCCTGGGTACCGTGCCTTGAGGGGGTGCCAACCTGTAACCCCAACAGCAGACCTGAAGGAAGAAAAGTGGCTTTTTGAGCCATGGGGAGACTGTGTTTGGCCTCCCCACGTCTCAAACCACTTCCTGGGGGGGGGAGTGATAAACCCCAGGGAGGTGTGAACTTTGACACCAGGGCAATGTTAAAAAAATTTTGTGTAGCAGGCCCCCATCTCAGAATAGGCATGCCCTTAGAAGAGGCAGTCCACCTCTGAAGAGGCATGTGAGAGAGAAAAAGAGGGAATGCCTCTTCTGAAGGGAGAAGAAAGGTCTCAGCCTGTCTTTGCAGCCTACACACACACACACACACACACACACACACACACACATGTCATTTAAGTACAAGTTCCTTACTTCAAATGTTACAGCCCTAATGTAAATACACAAATGGTTACTGTGCAAATGCAGAGCCTGTTATCAGTGTGTTCGTGTGGTGAATGGGAAGCAGGAATGATGATTGACCTGCTTCTGCTGCCCATTTCCTTCCAGGACAAGGGAAAAAACTGTTTGCCAAGACCACCGAAGAGACAGTTGGGAAGAACAAGGAGCTGATTAGCTTCTTGAACTTGAACATGAGGCAGCAGATGCACGAGCTGAGCCTTGCCATGAAGGTGAGCTGTTCAGCACCTTTGCCGTGATCTGCTCCCACCTTTCAGCGTCTCCACTCTGCAGAGATGAGCACGCCAGGTGCCTGGTTGCTCCTGGAGGGGTGCCGCCTCGGTCTGGCGTGAGCCCAGCCATATCTGCACCCTGAGAAGGCCTCTCCAGGGACAAGCTGCTCCTTGCAGGCAACCTGGGCTTCCAGCCAAGATCCTGTGGGGGATGATGGAGGCTTGCTCCTCTGAAGGAGCTTGATATCTTGGGGAACCTGGCTTCCCTCCTTGAGACCTGATCCAGTCCATTGCCCAGGGACCCCAAGAGCAGGGGTGATACCAGATCTGGGCTCAGGTCTGGAAGTGCTCAGGCTGTCTGCTTGAGGCCTGGCTTCCCTGGGGTCTACTCAGGAGGAGGAGGAAGCCAGCCCGAGGGGATGCAGCCTTTGGTTTCTTTACCATAGGGAAAGGGAACTCCAGAGTTGGGCCAAGTGTTTTGTAGACAAGGTGAGCTTTGAGGAGGGATTTGGGGAAAGAAATAGCACTCTGCCCGGGCCTAGGAGGCAGTGAGGGAGGGAGGCTGGAGGCACTTCAGGGGGCAGGAGTGTTTTGGGTGGAAGAGCAATGGTCCTGGGCAGAGCTTACCAGGATGCAAGAACAGAGGGAAAAGTGAGGGGGGGGGGCGCTGTTGGCAGTGGGTGCAGCATTGTGGCCAAGGCTGGCCTATGGACCGGGACTGATTCAATCACTCCTCAGCCAGCCACAGCCTCCCTTTCTGGCTATGGGGAAGCCACCCCCTCTCTGCCTCGGCTGCGTTGGGGAGACAGTAACATCCCACAGCTTGGGGTGAGACTTGAAGCAAAACAAAGGCATGAGGAAGTAAGTGCTTTGCACGATCCAAAATTCTGGCCGAGGACCCTGAAAAGATTGGCAAAGATCCAGGAGCAGACAAGAAGCTGGGAGACTTCCTGTTGAACGGGGGGGGGGGGAGCCTATCAAGAAGGGACTTCCTGAATGTCTCCGTTAGGCTGAGACTGAGTCTCATCAAGGCCCAGCCATGTTCCATTGACTCCCTCTAGCACCACGGACAGCAGCCACTGCTTCCTTTCAAGGAATGGGTTTCACCAGGACCTTGGACAAGGGCTCCTGTTTCCCACCTTGAGCTCCCCTCTCCTTGGGCTTCTATGTGGCTGGATCTAGCCCCCCTTGACACACACAGTGGAGCAAAGTGATAGTAGACCAGATGGGACTGTACCACTTTCATTTACATTAGGGAACCTTTAAAATCGGTTTTTAAAAACCCACTCTTTGGGTCCACTCAGGATGTGTCCACCCCTATTTCTGCTTACATGTAGACCAGGCCTCAGCAATAATGCTGGAAGAGGACACAAGAACTGCCCCTTGTTGTGTTCACACATGTGGAGTTGATGGCGTGGCACAGGGGGTCTGGAACACGGGACTGTGGCTGCAGGCTCTCGGTGCCTGGCTTCCTGTACCACTAAGGTCTCTTGCTGGGTAGGGAGGGAGTGGTGGCTACATGCCTTTCTCCTGCAGTGTTGCACAGCCTGTGACTGAGGGGTGGCATTGCAGCCACTGGGGGGTGGGTATCCATTAGGGCCACCGTGGGCTCCAACTGGTCCTAAAGAAAAGGCGAATGGCTTTTCCCAGCTCTCTTTGCACAGAAACATTCTGAAGAATTCCTGGCACTAGTACAAACGATTGATGCTTCTCGGATGTGAAACTGTCCTTCACTCCCTCCTCCTCCTTCCCTTCCCTCTCTTTGCAGTACGACCAAGTGACCATCAGCCGGGCCTGCCGGGAGAAGAAGTATATCAAGATAGCCATGTCTGAATACTCAGTGGAGGTAATAGGAGAATCCTCCACTGTGCCTTCCCTTATGAGGGCAGGAACCCTGGAATGCACCAACTGTCCTTGGGGAGAGGGGTTGCTGTTTGTTCAGGTAGGGATTCCTCAGCATGGCACAGCCTGGGGTCACCCCAGGATTCTGAGAAAGGGGGCAGGCACTGCACAGTCCAGGAGGTAGCACAAAAAAGGCCACATGTGGACCTGCCCAGGCAAATCGCCTTCCAGGCACTCTCTGCAGCCTTCCCCATCTCTGTTTGGCCCACTTCCCTCTGGAGGAGGCGGATAGTGGCAGAGGGACCCCCAGATAAGGGATGTGCTGCTCACATGGCATTTTGGTGTGTCCCCCGCCCCTTCTCCGCCTTCTCCACAGATGGCCCGAGAAAGCCTCAGTAACTATGTCTTCAACCGGATGAACAGGCACAATGCCCTGCTGTACGAAGTGAAGCGGAGGGGCAAACACTTGGAAGACCAGCAGCTCCGGCTGCAGAACCTGCTGGATCTGGAGATGGCCAGTCCCGATGCCCTGATCCAACTGCAGGTGAGGGGATGAAGGAGGGCACCCTGGCAGCACCCATGGAGGGTGGGGCAGAGACGGGGAGAAATCCCAGGATAGAGAGCCCTGGGAAACAAACACCGGTCTCGTCTTTGGCGTAGTTTCCCTTGTATCGGGGCTGCATCGGCGCTGGAAAGTTGGATAGGATCAGGCCCTATCCAACTGGGGTAAACTGGGAACTGGGGAACTGGGGGTAAACTTGAAGGGAGGAGCTGTAGCTCAGTGGAAGAGTGTCTGCTTTGCAGGCAGGGAGGTCCCAGTCGCTCCAGTCCCCAGCAGCATCTTCAGGTAGGGACAGAACAACGTCTCTGCCTAAAGCCTCAGCGGCTTCCTAACCCTGCCCTGGACTTGCTGGCTCTGTCTCTGCCGCAGACCATTCGTCAGCTGGAGAACAACATTGAGAAGATGCGGGTGAAGATTGACACGGCCCAGAAGACCTACATGCTGTACACGAAGATGGTGGCTCTGCTGAGAGATGTGAGGGGCCTCTTTGAAGGGGGTTGGGGGGCTAGGTCCAGGGAGGAGCACATGCTCCTGGGAGCAGCAGCAGCCAAGCTGGCGGGTTTGTTTGAAGAGAGATCAGTGGAGGACCAGCGGTCTGGCAATGGGCGCTCATTGCCGTGGCTGTGTGCCACCTCTGGACTTAGTAGTTGTGGCCCTCCAAATGCCAGTGGCAGGAGAGCAAAGGTGTCATTTCCTTGTGGGCTTCCCAAACACCATTGTGGGAAACAGGATGCCAGTCCTGCCCCTCTCCTGTGAGCCAATCCCGGGATGAGCATGTGTCTTGAGATGGCTGGGGCATGTCAGACACAGCCAAATCTTGGGGAGGAGTGATGGTGCTAGAACCCTGGTTTGTATGCAGCTGGTCCTGGGTTCAGCCTCTCCAGGTGGGGCTGGGAAAGCCCCCTTGCCCAAAAATCACTGGAAAGCAGCTGTTAGCCAGTGCAGGTAAGCCTGGGCTAGACGAGCCAACAGCCTGACTCAGTTGGCATCTCTGTCTCCCACCCATAGGAACTGTCTCAGCTCCCTTTTTTACTAGATGACCTGGAGCACAGGGTGGAACTGTACCAAACGGAGCTCAAGGGCATGTCCTTGATAACCATGGACACTGTCAAAGCCATGGAGGAAGCCCAGGTAAGAACAGACTCCTGGGCCCCACTAGAGCCAAACTCTGACATTTGCATACATTACGCAAATCAGTGGTTCTCAAGCCTTTTAGCACCTGGACCCACTTTTGAGAATGACAGTCTGTTGGGAACCAATGGAAGTGATGTCATGGCAGGAAGTGACACCATCTATTTAGGCTTCAAAGCTATGCCACAGTCAAAGGTCCTTTTATATAGTGCCCTCATGCTGTTATTTTGCATAGCTTGGAATTCAAACATTCCAGCTAGGAAGTCAAGGCAGAAGACGGACTTGGATCTTTCTCCAACCACACAGCCCTCCTCCTCTTTCCAGTGTCCCATCTTCGCACCTATTCAGGGCAAAGCACCCAACCTCTCTCCCACCAGGAGCCCACCTGCCTGGAACCTGCGTTTTCAGCTCTGTATTTTCAGTGGTGGCTGAGCTGGGTGCTCCTGGAATTGGCTCCACCCTAGCCTAGTGGAGAAAAAACAGATGCAGCTCTGCTCTAGAGCAGGATGTGGTTCTGTCTGACCTGGTGGTGTCCCCCTTCTCGCTGTGCCCTTCTTGCACCCCCTTCCCTTGCTGTGCCAATTTAGGCAGACATGTCTAATGTCGAGAATGAGCTGATTGCAGAAAGAAAGTTTAGGGACAATTCACTGAACATCCAGAAGAAGCAGATAGAAAAGATCCGCGCAAAGGATGCCAGCGAGAGGAGCCGGAGGATGGTGAGCTTTTGGTGGAGTCAATAAAGTTTCTGGGGCGGGGTGGAAGGGCAGTCAGCGTAGACGCTGCCTTTATTTAACTTGTCTGTGGAGGAGAGAGCTGTGACAGTGGAAGTCCCCTTGTTCATCAGGCCACAGACACAGACAGTGGGGAGGGCTGCTGGCTTCCTGCCCCATTTGCAGGCTTTCTGAGAGGCTGCGACAGCAGGCAGAATGCTGGGCAAGAGGCTGTTGGGGCCTGATCCTGCAGCACTTTCCCCTACAGCCTGCTTTGCGGCAATCATGGCCTCACATGTTCTTTTTATTATTAGCAAGCCCGGCGAGACATGAACATGGATTTCCCCCTGATGGGGCGCGACGCTGGAAGAAGTAAGAATGCTGATTCACAACCGGGCCTGACAATCGCCCCACCACCACCAGACCGCAGTGGCGTAGCTAAATGATCTGGCACTTGGAGGCAAAAATAATTTTCACCCCCCCCCTCCCCGGGAGTTAACATTCTCCAGGGACCCCCTGGGGTGTTCAGGAGGTAGTCTGAGACATGGGGAGGCCTCGGTGAAAACTGGATGTGCCTTTTTAATGCCTCTGGCAGGTCTTCTAAAACCACCTGATGCTCAGGAAGGAAGGCCTCCCAAGGCCTCTGAAAAGCACCCCTTGACACCCCCCCCCAGGCTGGTACCTGAGGCAATTAACCCTTCCTGGCCCCCATAAGGTACACCACTGCTACACCTCTCCCTGACCACTTCTGTTTCTCCTGGATCATAAAGTTTGGGCTGGAGGTTTGGATTTTTTCCCCCTCATTTGCCTCCCCTTGTGCTGTCTAAACACAGTTCATGGGGGCCCCTCGCTGCAGCCGGGGGCGTCTAATGCCTTTCTTGCCTGTTTGTTGCTCCTTCATCTGCCCTTCAGGTGCGAAGCTGGAGGCCTCCAAGGCCCAGATTGAGTACCAGTATCTGGTGACCACTGAGGTGGACAAGGTCAAGTCTGCGGTCCAGTGTTCCCATCTCTGGGTATTGTTGCTCTACTGCATTTCTTCCAGTTGTGACTCCACATTATAGATCGAGGTTTTCCTAGTCCTATAGCTCCACTAAGCTGAAGGTCTTCTTTGGTAAAGCCCCTTAAACTCACGTATATTTTCTCAATCATATGGACTAGAAACATGTGTTGTTGTTTTTTGAAAGCTGAAATTCCCCCAAAGTTGAATTCTTTGCCCAATATCTCATTTTAAGCCTTTTCTGTGTTCCTGGGAAATTTCACGGCATACACACAGCCCTGGTCACCATATATACTTGCATATAAATCAAAAAAATTTAAGCCTAAAAATCAACCCTTGAAAGCTTGCTTGACGTATTATCAGGTCAAAACTCATTTCCTACCGCAAATGCATTTGTGCTACATTTAAACCATGAAGCATTTTTGCAACATTTTGAGGGAACAAACGCACAACTAGGGTCAAAAAAAGTGAAACCATAAGGTACGTTTTCATTCATCAACTTCATTAATTTTATTTAGCACACAGTATTGCCAATTAGCTCTTAACACCCATAATGGTCACACTCTTGAGTGTTCCCAAAGTGCTTTAGGAGGAAAGTGTGACCATTTAAATTGGCCGAGTGCTCACTTTAAAGCTGGGCCCCTTTCAGCCGAGCTGCTCTTCCCTTCTGCCCAGGACATTGCTGGCCGGTTCCAGGCCCAGAAGAAGTCAGAGGAGAACCTGCTGCAGCAGATTGGGGAGAGCGAGAAAAAGCGCCAAGAACTGAAGACTCAGCTGAAGCAGCTGGAGCTGGAGCGGGTGGAGCTGAAATTCCACCAGAAGCTCAGCTTCCTCAGGTGACCCCCCCCCCAGCATCCAGGGTGGCCCCTGGAGCACATTGAACACACATGGGCAGCTTGGCCTTCCAAGCTCCTCCGTGCCTGTTTTAACCACTTTCTGGATATCTTTCCAGCTCTCTGAAGCTGGAGGAGGAGCTCCAGGAACTTTTCCAGGAGGAGCTGGCCAGGCTGGAGTCGGCACAGGACCAGGTCTCCAAGAACCAGGGGCTCCTGCTCCTTTTTGAAAACGGTGTTGACAACCTCATTATGAGACTGTGCAGCATCTCCGTTCCCGGCCAGGTATGTGGTTCTGTCAAGACTCCCCTCCTTCCGAGCCTTGCCCATCAGCTCCCTTGCGCCTGGGAGGGTGGCGGTTCCCAAACCGCACAGTGCCGAGGTCCTGCTATTGTTGTGACAATACACAACAAGAAAAGAGGCCTCCCCCTGTAGTACCCAGAGGAAAGGGGGTTTCTTCTAGATCTGAGGTCCAGCAGTCCAAAACTGAGGGAGGAGCTGATGGGCTCAGCTTTAGCTGTGGGTGGGACAGTGAGGCAAAGAAAAAAGGCACTCCCTCCTTGCCACACAACTTTTTCATTTCCAGGAGGACTTCCAAGGGGAAACCGGCGACATATTTGACAAGCTGCAGTTTTGCGAAACCAAGCTGTTGCATTTGATGAAGATAAAAAGCTACCCGTCTGATATTGACTTCAGCCAAGAAGAGACCAATGAGGTACCTGCCACATCCTGGATACGCCATTGCTGCAGATACATGCATTTCCTTGGTGTGCGCCAGTGATTCTTTGTCTGCTAGCCATAGGGGTGAGGCAAGGCTAAAGCCCCACCTCTACTGCTGAAACTTTAGCCACCCTGTTGGCAGGTGCCATGCCAGACCCTCACAGCTTCACTTCACAGCCATAAGGCTTCCAGGGCAAGAGGTATCGATTTCACAGACAGCAGAGTCTGATCCTTTTGGGAGATGGTAGTGGTGGAAACAACGACAGTATTTATTGAAAAGCTCATCATACCATTTTTAAAAGAAGAAAAAATAAAAGGCACACACAAAAATTTAATGTTAGCAAGATAGGAAAAACACAGTAGATAGAGCAGGGTAGTGTTTTAAAATCCGGCCACTCAACGCTAACAAATTGCACTGCTGCATCTCTTTCTTCTCTCGGATGTATGCAGACTTTTGTACATGTCCGAAGCTTCCTTGAGGAAAGTACTCGCACCGAACCCCAGAACCTGAGGATCACTTATGAGGAAGATGAAGAGGATGTCCGAGGTATGCCTGTCTTTGGAGGTGGGAGCAGAGAAACCGGGGGGGGGGGCATTGGGAGCTAGTGGAAAAGTTGCTCAGAAGCGTCTTCTGAAACTGATGATCAAAAGAGAATAAGAGAAGCCAAGCCAGATCAGTCTCGGGACCCATCTTGTCCCCAGCACCTGAGAGCCACAGGCTAAAGTTGGTTCCTAGTCTGATAAGGAAATGAAAACTTGAAACCAACTTCAGCCCCTCAGATGCAATGGACATGGAGATTCAGTCCAGCTATTAAGAGATAGCCTGCTTCTGAATGTGGAGGCTTCAATTAGCCATCCCATTATTTATGTTTAAAGAGTTGCTGTTCTTTCCAGGACATCACAGTTCTCTTCCACAGATCAAAATGTATTTTGCAAAGCTCTCTTCTTTTTAGAAGGCTCCCATTGCCACAGAAATGGTTGTTGACTCTGAGTGAAGCTGTTCATGGAGATTATTTTCTCCCATAAAAATAATCTGAGTCATGATTAAGCCATGGGGTCCTGATGAAGTCTCCAGGATTGCTCTCACTAGTCACCCAGAGATGGTTGTTGATTCCAGGAGCCTCCAGGTTCCTGTAGGGTCGCAGCAATCCTACTGCAGCATCTTTGGCTGAAGTTTGGGAGTGCTCCTGGTTTCACAGCTTTCCCTAGAGAACCAGGGGGCAGCGTTGGTCAGCAGGGCATTTGCTTAGCCCTGGCTGGTGTGCCAGCTGCATCCGAATTTGAGTCAATTGGACCAGACTACAGTGGTTCATGCTCTTTATTTTAAAGAGAGCTGCAAATTGTAGATCAAGCCGTTAGCTTTGATGTTCATTTGCCCCACTACCACGTCTGATCAAAGAGGTTTATTCTCTTTTCACCTTGCCTCCATTGTCCATCTTTTCCTTTCATGATTACTTGTCCTTTCCCCTCTTCGCTCCTGAAGAGTCCTTCAACTTTGCCGACATTGACCACAGCTACGTGCCCAACAGCGAGGAGATCAAAAAGCAAGGCTTGAAACTCATAGAAGAAAAGACTAAGGTTGCCAAGAAAAAGCAGAGAGGGGGTTCTAAAAAATGATCCCTGCATCTCCTCCTACCTCAAATAATGCTCTCTTTCAAATGTAATAAAAGAATTTTATTTACCTCACGCTTGGGTCTCTTCTACCATGTCACACAGGTATGTGCTGGTAATATATTCCCTGTTCCTACATCAGCTCTCAGTGCCCTCACCAGCAGAGTTGTTGCAAGGAGTACATGCGACATGCACTGAGCACCCATAAAGGCCTAAGGGCCCCATCCTACCCAGTTTTCCAGTGCTGGTGCAGTTGTGCCAGTGGGGTGTGCGCTGCAATTTGTGGTGAAAGGACACTCACTGGGAGCCTTCTCAAGGTATGGGAACATGTGTTTCCTGACCACAGGGCTGCATTGTGGCTGCACAATCAGCTGGAAAGTTGGATAGGATGGGCCCCTAAGGCTGCAATCCTATATACACACACCTTCCTGAGAGTAAGCCCTGCTGAACACAATGGGGCTTACTTCCAAGTAGACACGCGTCGGGTTGCAGTGTAAGGGCCCTATCTGATCCAGCTGTGCCAATGGGGCGTGCACCGCACCCTGCTGTGAGGGGGCAGCGGTTTGTCCCCTGACCTTGGGGCCGCGCTGCATCCACACTGGCGCTGGAAAGTCGGACAGGATCGGGCCCCACACCTGCTACGGGAGCAGGGCCTTCTTGGTGGTGGCCCCACTCGTGGAATTCGTCTCCTTGGGGTGCGCGTGACGCCCCCGCATCACAAGAAGGGCACAGAGGCCTCTCTAATCCAGCCTGACTTTTGCTGCCCTGTCTTGGGGCGCTTATACTGGTCTGTACTGGTTTATACTGGTCTGCACAGGATTTAATGGTTTGAGCTTGCTGCTGCTTGTGCTTTTGTGGCACTTCCCCACCCTTCGGGGGTTTTGTGTTGTGGTTGTGCTCCTGCCACGTCTGTGCGTGTCTTGAACAGCAGGAGCGCGCAGTGCTTTGAAAGGGGCGCCTGGGACCACGTGCTTCCCCTGCCCCGTACCTTTTGGGCCTCGCGGGCCGCCGTACGCGGCCTCTTTCCAAGCTTCCCTGGTCGCTAGGAGACCGACCAAGGTGGCGGCGGGGCAGCGCGTTTCTCCTCGCGTGTCCCAAGCGGCTCGCCGTAGGCGCCTCTTTCTCTCTCCTCGGGGCCTGGGCGGGAAGCTGTGAGCGCTGCACGGCCCCTCGGGCGCCGTCCCTCCCAGGCAGCCTCTGGTCGTTTCCTTCTCAGGCTGGCCTACGTGGGCACCCGCACGCCTTCGCGCTTTTGGAGCTGCCCCTCGCCGGACCCCGTAGTCGAACCGCTTCCGGCCAACACGGCGGCGCGGCTTGTCCCGCGCGGCCCCCGTAGAGCGCTCCGCCTCCTCGCCGTTGCTTGGTGAGGGGGACGGAGCCAAGATGGCGGCGGCGGGCAGGGCTGCGGCGGCGGGGCGCGCGGCGGGCCGGCGGCGGGCGCGGACGGCGGAGTGAGCGGCCCTCCCCCGGGGCGGCGGGCGCGCAGGCAGGATGTTCTCGGCGCTGAAGAAGCTGGTGGGCTCCGAGCAGGCCGCGGGCCGCGACAGGCCCATCCCGGCGGGGCTGCAGTCCATGAACCAGGCGCTGCAGCGCCGCTTCGCCAAGGGCGTCCAGTACAACAGTGAGTGGCGGGGAGTTCCGCGGGCCCGGTCTCCCGGGGGGGCTCTGGGGGCGGCAGGCCGGCAGTGAGTGGCGGGGAGTCCCGCAGGCCGCGGGCAGGGGACGAGGAGGGGGCCTCCGAGAGGGCAGGGCAGGGCAGGCCCCCTCGCAGAACAGGCAGGGCGCCCCAGTCGCCCCGGGACAGCAGGCCAGCCACGACCGCAGAGGGGGGCTCCTCCCTTCTTCCATCCCCGTCTGGTGCTAGAGACCCACCACTGAGCCCCACTCACCCCCAGCACTGCAGCCAGACACTCGCTGCGGAGGGCAGGAAGTGCAGGTGGGAAACCTGGCACTGGGTGAGCCCCCTCCCTGCTCCCTTATCCCCCCTCTGGGGCAGGGCAGGGCAGGGCGCGCCCTGGGACAGCAGGCCAGCCACAGCTGCTCCTCCCTTCTTCCACCCCCAGCTCCAGCAAGCCAGTCCAAGACTGGAGACCCACCTCTGAGCCCCCCACCGGGGCCACCTGCCCGCAGCCCCCGCCTCCCTCACCCACAGCACTGCAGCCAGACACTTGTTGCGGAGGATGAACCCGGCGCTGGGTGAGCCCCCTCCCTGCCCCCTTCACACCTCCTCCACCCCCCTGTGGCCTGGCACTGTTGACCGTTGCCAAGAGGCGAGCAGAACCGGCACTGTCTCCCTGTCCTTCGCTCGGCGTGTGTTCGGTCTGTGGAACTCCTTGCCGCAGTACGTTGTGATGGCGTCTGACCTGGATGCCTTTACAAGGGGACTGGACAAGTTTCTGGGGGAAAAATCCATTACGGGTTACAAGCCATGATGTGTATGTGCGACCTCCTGATTTTAGAAATGGGCTATGTCAGAATGCCAGATGCAAGGGAGGGCACCAGGATGAGGTCTCTTGTTATCTGGTGTGCTCCCTGGGCACTTGGTGGGCCGCTGTGAGACAGGAAGTTGGACTAGATGGGTCTATGGCCTGATCCAGTGGGGCTGTTCTTATGTCCTTGCCCTGGCAGGGCTCCACTCACTGCTCTTCAGCCCTTTTCATTCCCATGAGTTGCTGCCACTCCACAACTTGACCCAAGCCTGAAGCACTGATGTAGAGGAGGAGCACAAGAAGAGCCCTGCAGGCCACACTTCATTAGGCTGCTGAAAAGCTTGTTGGGTGGGGAAAGGGGAGGCCAGGAGTAGATTTGTGTGTGTGGAGGGACTGTGAGCTCAGTTCTGGTCCTAAATAGAGGCTGCTGGGCGAGTTCGGGTGTACTCTGCCTCCAAGCTACTTTCACAGGTTCACTTGTTACCATTTTATATCTGACTGTGGTTCGTGGATCTCCGTGTAGAACTTGCAAGCCCCCTCCCGGCCCAATGCAGAAGAGTGACATGCAGGGTCCAGGACTATTGCCTGCTTGTGCAGGGTGGGGAAGAGTGCTGGGGACAGTGAGGGCTGTTCTGCTTTTGGAGAGAGAAGGTGGGTGGTCCCTCAGTGCCTGATTTTGGGGGCTTAGGAGTTCTGAGTGGTCTTTTCCAAGTCAGTTTGTCTTTCAGAGTGGGCTCTGTGTTGCACACTTTGATTGCAGATAGCTAGAGACATGTAACTGGATGGGGCGAAGGCATTTGCTGTGTCAACAGCAGATGCTGATTTGTAGCTCTGGTGTCCTTGATGTGCCTGCCTTGCTGTGGAAGAGTTGCTTGCCTCCACCTTATCTCTGTGGTGAAGGAGGCTGACGGATGGCCTCCGTGCATTGGTTAGGCAAAAACTGCATTGCATGTAGATGAGATGATGTTTTGGCGTTAGACTGTTCCTTTTCCCAAGGTATCGGATATAGAGATTCAAACAAATAAGTGTTTGACTGCAAAAGGGCCCTTGAATGGAAAAGAGGGGATTGCTACAAGATGCAGCTGACGGCCCCATTCACTGGCCCTTTTGGGCATCAGCCTAGAGCCTCCCACACTCTTGATCAGCATAGGATAGCTAAACCTGGAAACGGATATCATGGGCATTTCAGCTTTTCTCTGGCAGGCTTGCAGTTTAGCATGCGTCACACAAGTGCCTGGCCCCAGCTGCTCCTGCCCCCGTCGTTGTCTGTGCTGTGACTTGGAGGGCACCAGCTTAGTGCAAAACTGCAGCTGTGCATGGAGCACGGGGTTTTGACGTGCACTGGAGAGCCATCTGTCTCCTTTGCCCTCTGAGCCTGGTGCATTGCCTCTGAGTGCTGAGTTTCGCTCCGTGGTGCTTTATCTCGACACTCTGCTTCTTTCCAGCCGCTATATTTAACTGCAGCTTTCCATCAGCTGCACCAGCGCAAGGCTTCCCAGTCTCCATAGCAACCCTCAGCACTGTGGACAAAAAGAGTGCACAGCAGGTTTGGGGAGACTATTGGTGACAAGGGTTGGTGTTCCGAAACAGCGGTGTTTGTATGCGACACCTGAAATCCGATTTCAGGGTTTGAGTTGGGGCACAGGTCGTCCAAGGGGAGCTGGCAGCTGTGGAGGTTTTCAATCCATTTTCTCTTCTTGACGACAGGTAAGTGAAACTTGAAGAGAAGCAGATAGGATGGGGGGATTTCTCCACTCTAAACCCCCTCCCCCGGTTTGATTCTGCCTCCTAAAAATACGAGACAGTTTGGAAAGTGTCATTCAAGTGGCAGCCGTTGCTGAACTGAGATAGAAGATACTCCAGAACGGTTTCAGAGCGAAAGGCCGGGGGTCAGGGAGCTGACCTGAGATCCCTGAGGAAGCATTCTGCAGAGGGGGGCACCACCAGGGCTATAAACCCCTTCTCTAGCTGGAGCTTGTCCTTCTGTTAGCAGCAAATCAGAGGGAAGGGTCTTTCCTGATGTCCTTAAAAACTTTATGTACAACAAGGCTGGGAAAATACTCTGCTCTCGACTGCCAGCACTAGCCTGGGGTTCAGGAAGACCCATGCCTCAGCGTAGAGAATCACTCACAGCCTGAACTTTCAGTTTGAAACTGAGGGGTCCCATTGGTCATCCTCAGTGACTTCTGGGCAGTCGCTCTCTGGCAAGGACCTGTTTCCTTCATACTGAACTGAAGCATCAGTGGGGAATGCAGGGGAGCTGGACTTGGTGCAGCCAGTGCTTTGCAGCCTGTGGTATTTCTATGCCAGCTGCAGACCTTGCAAGAAACTGCTCTTGTCTAGGCCTGGAAGTGCTGCCGACTTCACCGAAGACAAATATTTGCCTAGAGATTTAATTCTGTGCTCGGCACACAGAGTTGGATTCCAGGGCGTCTTTCTTCTGCACGTGTCCATCTTTGTAGTTGGTGAGTGGCAGCTGTGGGGCTGAGTGGGTTAGAAGGGGTCTAATGCATGCGGAAAGGCTGGCACTTGAAATGACCAGGGACCCCTGTGCCTCTCTTTGGGGATGAGCTGCAGTTCAGGGATGGTCCAGCATGCATCAATTCCCAGGTTGTATCCCCGCCATCTGAACTAGCAGCAGGGCTCTCAGGTAGCGGGCCAGACCTCCTTGGCCAGAGCAGGACCAGGACTGGGCAGGATGGACCAGTCGTTTGGCAGGAACAAGGCAGGTCCAGTGCACAGTCCTGGCTGCTAGCTACTGCTGGGACTCTCGACCCTCTTTTGCTTCTCTCTGGCTTCCACTGATGCGTGTTGGCCACGCATGAGCAAAATGTTCACAGCAGCCTGAAGTGTGACTAACCTCCAGGTTGGCAGATGCAGAATGCTTGTTGCTCCTGAATACTTCATGGGCTTGGGAGGAATAGGGGGAGCAGCCACTGTCTCTAGGGGAGTGTGTTCAGGCCACCACCCTGGTCCCCCATGGCAGGCTCGTTTGCTCTGCCTGAGTCACTGTCCTAGTGAACTTTCTGAAGCGACTCCCCTCGCCCTCCCCTGTTGATGCTTGCACAACACGGGCTCAACCTTCTTCCTGCGTGTGCTCAGTGTTGCAAATAGGGTTGCCTCATTCCTCTCTTTCTGCCACTGAAACCAGCACTGGGGAGGGAGGTCTGCAGCGCTAACAGAGCCAGGACAGAGAAGCCAGATAGTAGCGTCTCTTGAATTTGATCAACTTATTGATGATGGGGGTACTCTGCCTCTCAGCTGAAGTCGGCTCCTGACTCCGCTTGCAATTACAATCCTTCGAAGAGTCCAATATGTGAGGGAGGAGCTAGTTTGGGTTTTCCCTCCCAGAGGTGGAGGATGAAGGTGCCGACCCCAAAAAGCAGCCCAACCCTTAGGAGTGCTTGGGACTGGGGGGTGCCCAAGAGTGATGACAGGCAGAGGGGCAGGCGTTGCTTCTAGTCCACTGAGTTTGCCCTGATTAGTAGGAAAATCCTCTTCTGTTAACTTGGATATATGGTCCAACAAGTGCTGCCAGCCCTTCTCATAAGCACCAGGAGCCCCTTGTCCACCCGCATGCATGTGACCTTCCACTTCCATCTCTGCATATGCCCTGCAGCTCTCCTCACCCCAAGAGTTTTCTGCATTGATAATATCGTGGTAGATTTGTGCCAACATCCCTTGGATGCCTGCCCTTCACATGAGTCATTTTTTCCTCGCTCTCGGAGAGTAATTCTTTGGCCAGCTTATCTTTTGCCCTCGCCAGTGGGCCACATTTAATCTCCTGCAAAGGCATTTCCTTGTCAGCTGGTGCAAAGAATAAGCCAACACAGTACCCAAGACCATCTCAGTCCCTGTTTTGAAACAGGTGGGAGTTCTGGCTGGGCCTCTTGAATGTGGTACTATTCATCGGGGACCGTCAGACCTGATCTGGCCCAGTCTGCCTCCCTGTCCAGCCTCTCCTACTCCCGCATGCCGCGGCTGGCCTGTGAGTGCCAGTGTGAGTTGCTCCTGGCCTTGAGGAACCAGCATTTGCCAGGCTTCCTTGGCAGCCATTTCCAGGGAACAACTGTTGGGCCCGGGCAACCAGTTTGAATGCACTATGCAGTTCAAGATGGTCAGGACAGTTTGAGCCCAGCAGTCCATTGACTGCCACTGAGGGTGAGATGGGCCTTTGAGGCCCCCTCCATCAGCCTGGCTGGGACCAGTTGCCATCTGGCTCCCCCTCTTCTAGTACTGCCCCTGTTAGCAACCATTTCACCTGATCACAATGCAGCCTTTATTAACCATTATGTAAAACTTGTTATCTGTATTTCTTTCTTTTTCGCTTCCTTCCCCATTTCCATTTTCTTCTGCAGTGGGCCTGTCAGGCTGTCGGTCTTAGCCTGTTGGCCTGATCTTATCCTCTTGGTCTTGCAGGCAGGTCTGTGTATGTTTAATCACTCTTCTGCTCTGGTTCCTTCCACAGTGAAAATCGTCATCCGGGGGGACAGAAATACAGGGAAGACCACTCTGTGGCATCGGCTCCAAGGCAAGAAGTTTGTGGAAGAATATATCCCTACTCAGGAGATCCAAGTCACCAGCATCCACTGGAATTACAAAAGTAAGCTGCAGGCAGGGAGGGCTGAGGAGGCTGGGCAAGAGGGCCCTGGCTCTTTATGGTGGTCTCAATCTACCTGGCACTTGACCATAGAGAGGGCAGAAGGGGCTCGCAGTCTGAGGTGGATACAAGGCAGGCAAACTCCTTTCAAGGCCACTGAATGTCTCCTCCTCCATCATCAGTTAGAGGCCCTGCCAGGCTGCGTGTTTCCTGGCTGTAGTGGGACAGGAATCTCTTTGTCTTGTTTCAGACTGGTGGTGTCAACTCTGACATGCACATACTCCATCCCGCCTTCCCTGCTTGCTTGGGGTTCTCTGCAGAAGACAGTAGTGAGGCACAGCCGGTCCTTACTGCAAAAGCCTCGCCTTCCCTTCATGCTCTTCATGGAGGAAAAGGGATGCAGTTTTTTTCTCACTTTCTACAATTTTCTACCATTTGGGTTTTTGTTTTTTTGAAGCATGCCAACAGTGCATCAAAGCTGTCTTCTGCAGGAAAGAAAGTCCAACAGGGTAGGACTTCCCCCCAGGAGAAAGGGGGCAGTGCTTCTTTCCCCACCATTGGGATTCTTGCCCATGCTAGCAGGAAGACCTGGCTGGTGAGTTTTGGAAGGCCCAATTCCTACAAGAGAAGCTGCTTTTTTTGTCTCTTTGAGGGGCCTACAGTTCTCCCTCCTGTGTGCCAGACTGAGTGGGCTTGAGGAAGCGCCTGAGGAGTTGGTTTCCTCCTCTTGTGGCAGGAAGACTTGGACCATGTTTTGGAGCTTGGATACTTCTGGACAAGGTCTTCTTTCTCATGCTGTGTGTGTTTATCTTTTCCCCCTTCTAGCCACTGATGATATTGTGAAAGTCGAAGTCTGGGATGTTGTTGACAAAGGTAAGCTTCTCCCCTCCCATTTTGACCAAGCAGTCTGTGTGTGTCTCCCCTGTTCAAATGAGTCATGCAAACATTTGGAAAGGAGACTCTGATGCTCAGGAGCTGTTCTTGCTTATCACCTCCCAGGGCTTAAATATCTTATTGTGAAGGGGAGGACTTCTCCCCTTCTCAATTGAAACTGCAAGGAAGGAGGTCTAGGCTGGAACTGAGGAAGAGCTTCCTAAGAGCCACCTGGCTCCAGAACAGTCTGCCTCAAGCAACTGTGACTCTTTGAGGCAGAAGCTGGATGGCCACTGGTCAGGGGATGCTGCCATAGTTGCCTGCACTGAGCAGGGAGTTGTTCTTGATGACCTCCACTGCCCCTTTCAGCTCCAGCTCTCTGTGATTTTACCAAAGTAATCCCCAAATGATATGCCATGAGGGAGAAATCATGAATTCGATTATTCCCTCCCCCAGGCTTGCTGCTTTCTAATCAGGACAGTGATTCCTGCATGAACACAGGGGGTGGAGTCCTCTGGGTGGAGCAGTGTTTACTCCTCCGTCGTCTTGGGTGTAAGAGTGAAGGGTGCTCACAACTTTAATGGTGGGTGGGGGAAGCAAGCCTGGTAAAGCAAGTCTTAAAACAAGATGCAGTGGAGTGACAGTAGGAGAGAAGGATGCCAGAGGCAGCTGGTGGGCCACTGTGGGCGTCGGGCTGCTGGACTGCTCCCTTGGGCCTGACCCTGCAGGACTGTTCTCATGAAGGGCCAGATTTCAGGGGGTCAGGCTTGAGTCGAACAGACTGGGGGCTGAGAGGAGAACTGCAGCTTAAAGAACAAAGGAGCATTCTGCCTTCTGACCTGCTGTTCTGTTCGCTCTTCCATTTCACGTTGTTGTTTGTCTGTCTTTCTCCCGCCTCCACGTGTTCAGGCCAAAAAATCCACCTGCGCGACTCTTTGGGTGAGAGCAACGTTTAGACTAGACCTTGGTCTTTCTGTAGTGAAAGCCTCTGGGGCCTTGTAGTGGAGTGCTGCGCAGACTGGCGCCCCCTGCTTCATCCTTCCCTTTCCCTCTGTGTGATTTTTTTTCCCCCTGGAGTTTTCTGCAAGGTGCAAGGCTGAACGTGACACTGCAGAAACTAAAAATTAAATACTGCATGCATTGCAGAGTTGGGTGTGAACATCCTGTTAGAGGATTGTGTCGCATCCCGTCCCCTGCCTCACAGGAGAACGTGCCCCCACGCAATTTGACCCGGAGCATCTTGACTCCCCTCACCCTTTGGCTGTTTGAAGCAGTGCAGCTTTTTGCCCCTGTACAATCTCTGTTGACTTCACGGGGAGGGGAAGTTTCTGCAGAGCACACGTCCCACTCAGAATGAGCAGAGGTGTGCTGATGGTCCTTGAAGGGTTTGCTCCCTTTTGCTTGCACAGGGGCACCTTGCTTACTTTGGAGGTGTGTGTGTGTGTGTGTTGCACACTTCCAGTGTGGATTTTTGGCATGCTGGGCTTCTGTGAGTTTCTAGTTTCTGTGCCTGGTGACTTAAAACGGAAACGAAGACTTGGCCGAGAGTTGCCAGGGCTGTGCAGCTCTGCCAGCAGTCAGGCTGAATGTGCTCTGCACGCCTGTGAACTTTGCAGCTGTCGTGCGCAGAGTGAGACCCGCTGGTTTAGTGTGGTGGGCTCCGACAGCAACTGCTCAGGTTGAGTGGGGCCTCTCCCAGCCCTTCTCTTTGAGGTCTCTTCAAGGGAGGTGCGTTGGCCTCCCATCTGCACATCTTGCATACTGTCCCTTTTACCACTGAGCACTGAACAGGTGAAGCTCTCTTGCCTGAGTCAGAACACCAGTTCACTGAGCCCAGCGCTCTCTGTCCAGGCTCCCGAACCCAGTCCGGATGACTTCTCTGTCTCTGCCACCCAAATTGAGTTGCCGGGGTCAAACCTGTGGGATTTTTTGCCTGCAAGCCATCACTCTGCCCCTGAGCTGCAGGTCCCCCTTGGCACCCTTCTTTCCTGCTCCTCCTGCCCCAGTGCCTGCTCACTTCCATTCCCCTGGTCCTGCTGGAGCCAGTACCTTTCCCCACGTAGAGATAGGCAGCAGGGAACCGAGGCGGTTTGGGAGTCTCTTTCTGCCAAGAGCATGAACTCCCTGTTTGAGTTCACAAGGAAAAAACGGCATATGAGAAGGATGGTTGTGGGAGGGGGGAAGTGCTGCATATCCTTGGACACTTTCTCCCCCGTCCCCCGTCCCCCGCACACATAATAGTGACTGTGAGGCCTATGATGCTTCTCTTCCTTTCAACAGGCAAGAGCAAAAAAAGAGGCGACGGCTTGAAACTGGAGAATGACCCGCAGGCGGTGAGGCCTCCTCCTGATCCCAGTTTGCATGTAGCAGACCAGGGCCAGGTCAGCTGGTCCCTGAGGCTGTGCCAAGGGTTGGCCTCTGGCAGAGGGGGCTGTCTGTACCACTTCTTCTCCCTGGAGTCGGGGGGAGGGGGAGGTCAGGCACTCTCCTCCTCTTGAAATCGGGTGAGGGAGGCAGCTGCCTCCTGGGTGGGCTGTACAAAGGGCCAACAGTTCTCATGTGGAGGAACGGCTTGTGTGAGTGTTGGGATGGGGACCCAGCCAGGGCCCGGGTTCTGAGCTGGACCAAAGGCCTCGCTTTCTTCCCTTCCCAGGCAGAGTCAGAGATGGCTTTGGACGCGGAGTTCCTGGATGTGTATAAAAATTGCAACGGGGTCGTGATGATGTTCGATATCACTAAGCAATGGTAAGCAACACTTGCGCCTTCCCCAAACTTGTGTTGCTTTCATAGTCAGCCCTGTGCTATGCGGGCAAGGGGGATTCCGCTCTCTGTGCGGACTGGGGTGTTGAGTGTGGTGTGCAAAGTGCCTTGCGCAGCTGGGCCCAGCTGTGGGGTATGGCCTGCTCTCAAAACCATGTGCAGGCCGGTTGTGTCGGCAGCAGGCCACAGGAGCTTCTAGGTGTTCCTGACTCTCTCCCCCCCCCCGACGCAGGACCTTCAACTACATCTTGAAAGAGCTCCCCAAAGTGCCGACCCACGTTCCGGTGTGTGTGCTGGGCAACTATCGGGACATGGGCGAGCACCGGGTAGTCCTGCCGGATGACATGCGGGAATTCATCGACAGCCTGAACCGGTGAGCGCAGCAGCCCTGCGGCTGGATGGGAGGGACAGGGTGTGTTGCCAGGCTTCTCGGCTCAAGGTGTCACTTGAGGCCTCTGTGGAGCTTGGCTCTGAATTCCTCAATAAGCCAAGCTGTGTGTTCCTCACAGGCGAGAGCACCGTAGAGTAGAGGGAGAGAGCAGGGATTTGGGAGGTCAGATTCTCCCCCCCCCATGACCTCTCCACCCTTGTAAGTTCTGTGCCTTCTGACAACCCAGTTCATGTGATGCCCAGCATTGTCCCTCCCAGGCAGTCGGTTGTTCCCCTGCTGCCTGCTAGCTGTTCTAAAGGCCCAAAGTGTTGATTTCCCCCTTCAGAAGTGCAGCCAGCAGCATAATAAGCCCTTTCGCGAGACTGAACTGCCTGCCTCGATGTGGGCGCCGTGGGCTTGTCCTGAGCGGGAAGACTTGCTTGCAGATTGGAGAGTGCCAACCCTCCTCCGGTGTGTGTGTGCCTGTCTCTCTCTCTCTCTCTCTCTCTCTCTGTCTCTCTCTCATGCGCCTTGTTCTTCTTGCCTCCTGTTCCCTGCAAACAGACCACCTGGCTCCTCATATTTTCGCTACGCCGAGTCTTCCATGAAGAACAGCTTTGGCCTCAAGTACCTGCACAAGTTCTTCAATATCCCCTTCTTGCAGCTGCAGGTAGGAGTTTCTCCCATCCTTGCAGTAGTGGAGGGGGGTGGCTACTTGTGCCTGGGTTTGGAAGGGGGTCAACTCTCAGCAGAGAGCCCAAGCTGCACAGGTTTTGGTCAGAATGTACAGAAACCTCAGAATCTGGGACTTGTGTGTCAATATTCTGACTACCTGTGCAAGGTATTTTTCCCCTCAAGGTATTGATTCCCCCCCCCCTTTGTATTACCAAAACTTGTGCAGTTTTTTTTTAGTCTGGTCCTTAAGAGTGTGACGGTCTGGCCTTGTGGCTGGCTGTCATCCAGCGACGTCTTCCAGAGCTGGCTATTCTGTTGCAGGCTCTGTACTGATCAGGAAGGAGACAGGGCCCATCTGAGAAAAGCTGCTGTGCCTGAAGGAATTGGAGGGCCAGCTGTGCTGTTCTTTGGCCTGGCAGGTGCAGGCAGATCAGCCCCGACACCTCTGCTGCTTTGTCTCAGCCCACTTTAGTGGTCAGGAAGACCAGTGCCATTTTCCAGGCCCAGGGGCCGCTGAGTGCTACACAAAAGCATGCTCAATGAGTGTCTGTTGTTTTGTGATCCCTTTTTGGTTGCAAATGTGTTGAAGTGATAAATGGTGTGTGGGATTTTCTGCTGTGAACAAAATGCAGCCCAGCTGGGCCAGCTTGCTTGAGCAGCAGCTATAAAAAACCGGCACGTCCTCTCCACAGCCTGTCAGGCTGGAGGGCGTGCCAGAGCTTCCGTACTGAGCTGAGATAAAGGCCTCTTTGCTCAGCATGCCCCGGGGGCTTCTCAAGCAAGTCAGGAGGGTGACACTTGACTGCTCTTGACAGTCTTGTGATAATCCAGAGGAGAGTGGCCTCTGAACACCAGGCAGGTCAACTGTAGCGGGGAGGGACAGGCATGGCCACATCCTGCAGCAAGTCCGGCATGGAGATGGTGTTGGACTAGATCTCTCTTGAGCCATCTAAAGAGACGGCCAGCCCCAGAATGTCTTCAGAGCCCTCTGTAACCTCCCCCCTCCTTTGGGCCTTCTCTTGCTTCAGTTCGCCACCTTTAACCCTGTGAAGGTCTCCTGCTCCTGCAGACCCTTCCACTTTCCTCCCCTGCTGCTTCTCATGCTTGGAGCAGCTTCCCAGAACACCTGTGGAATGCTTCCTTGCTCACTACCTTTAAATCCCTTCTTAGCACCCACCTTTTCCAGGAAGGGATTGTCACCCCCCCATTCCACCATCCTAAACTACGTATGTGTTGCAAAAACAGCTGCGTGTGCTTCCCCAGTTTCCCCCGCCTCCATTCCCTTCGCTCCCTCTGTCCCCTTTAATATCTAGTTTGCAAACCCCTCGGGGCAGGAGCCTGCTGCTTTTCCTAGAATGAAAAGACCTGTATTCTTAGGATGCACTAGCAGTAATTTTAAAAGAAGAATTCAGCAAATCTGCTGAATTTAATTCTGCCCATCACAAGGGGGGGAATAAAGTTTCATTCTCGTGAAATTGTATCCAGCTACCCCTCTGCCTGTTGAGATTTAGAAAATTGCCTCTTTGCAGGGCGGAACTGACACTCTTGGCAAGTGGAGTTCTGTGCCCCTGATGGTGTTGGAACATGGCGTGCACACAGCCTGGGTTATGTGGAACGCAGGCCTTGCTCTTGTGTCTCTGCTGGTGTTCCATAAGTTGCTTGTAGTCTTGAATTACACAGCGTTGTCTTCATCTTACACTCATGCATGTTTCATACCTGAGCGGAGGACTTGGCTGGCCAGGAGCCTGGCTCCTCGCCTTCTCTCCTCTTGGGTTAGTAGCTGCCACTCGGAGCCACACTGCCCCGAACGTGGAGTTTCCATGTGTCTGCTAAGCAGGCAGATAAGAGGAATGATGCAACAAACCAAACAGATCTGCCCAAAGCAGGAAGAAGCTGTGAACCTTAAAACGGGGGTCACCGGTTAGGTGGCGGGAGAGCCACTGCAAAATTGGTATCCATGATGCATAAAATTAAGGAGCTTTAAATTAAAGTCACTGATCTGCTTGTTTTCATTTCTTTTGTGTTTCTGCCTTCCTGAGGGACGTAGATGGGGCACTGCTCTTGTAAGGCCCCTGCTTTGGGTCTTGCGTGGGCCCCTCCGTTGTCACTTCTTATGGACTGGGAGCTGCTGCTATTTAATTCACGGCCCCCCCTCTGGAGATACCTGGGGTAGACACCAGATCTGTCCGCTTGCAGGCGACAGCCTTGAGGGATCTGTTACCGCCTGACCCATCCTGATCCAGTCTGTTCTTTGTCTCTTTTTTTCTGTCCTGCAGAGAGAGACGCTGCTGCGACAGCTGGAGACGAACCAGCTCGATATTGACGCGACGCTGGAGGAGCTCTCTGTGCAGCAGGAGACGGAGGACCAGAACTACGAAATGTACATCCCGCTGAGTCCCCTGATCAAAACCACCCACGTGTTGTGCCGGGAGGCTTTGTTGGCAGCAGTTCCACAGCGAGGGAGTGCTTGCACCCCCCCCCCACTCCTACCTTGCAGAGCCACTGAAGGCCCCACCTGATCCGCACACTTCCACTCGTGTCCTTGGGTCTCAGTTGTGTTTGCAGCCCCCTTCCCTGCAGGAATCCTGGAAGTTTTAGTTTGCTCCGTACTCCTGCTTTGTCCTGGAGGTTCTTTCCTCCCACACCTGCATCTCAAGGAAGGTGCTCAGTGGCTGAACACCTGTCTCTGACGCAGGAAGGCCCAGACTCAGGCCTGATATCCCTGGGTAGGGGTGGGTAGCTGGCTTGTCAGAGTGGTTGTCTCTTCCCAGAAGCTTTCCACAGTTCTGAACAGCTGCTTGTCTGGTCCAGGTAAATCGACCTCAGCGTGGCCAGGCAGGGGAGCACGATGAAAGTGGCCTTGTCCTCTCTTTTAGTTCACAAGCAATAGAAAGAGAAGTGGTGGGGCAGCCAGGCTGGCAAACAGCTTTCAGGCTATGATGCCTTGCAGACTTTTCTGCCATAAAGGAGTTAAAAGGGAAATGTAATCACAGGCCTCCTTGCGGGAAGCTGTTGGAGTCCTGTTGGCTCAGCCTGATGTTATGTCTCCTGCAGCTTCCTGGAAATGATGGAGGCCCGCAGCCGGGGCCACGCATCTCCCCTGGCGACCAATGGGCAGAGCCCTTCCTCTGGCTCCCAGTCTCCAGTGGTGCCCCTGGGCAACGCTTCCGGGAGCTCCAGCCCCAGCACCCCCCAGCCGCCCCTTCCGCTTCCGCAGCAGAGCCCAGTCAATCCGGCTGGCTCCCCAGAACCCGTCATGCCTCCGTTGCCTGCACTGACACCTGAAGCGCAGCCGCCTGCCACGGCTGTCGCCCCCACGCCACCTGCCGCAGCCCCTCCACAGAAGCGCAGCTTCATCTCTCGGCTCTTTGGGACATCCCCTGCTCCTGAAACACCTCCTCCACCTCCAGGTAAGGGTGCAGAGCCTCATGAATTCTCACCACACAGGCCCAGGTTTTGCCACCAGAGTTCATTGGCTCATTTCCCCTTATATCCTATCCTCGTGCCTTAGGGGGACTCAAACAGAAGAGAGGTATGGTGCGGTATCAAAGCACTCGGCTTACAATAGCTTGATTGTAATTTCCTGAAGGTCTTTTTAAGGAGCCAGGTCTTCGCTGTGTGAGTTCCAGCACATGCCTATACAGATCTCTCTATGGAGGGTGTTTCGCCCCAGCCAAGGAGGCCCTGCTCTCTTATAAACATCTCCTGAATGTAACTGTAGTAGGGCCTCTGATGTTGGGCACAGAGTGTGGGAGTTGATGGCCTTTAAGGCACCCAGATATCAGCCCTTGCTCTGTGTCCACTCATAGCCTTCAAGTCTCTACAAGGTTAGTCTGCTGTCTCTGGACCGAGCTGGTGTGAGGGCTTAATTGTTCAGGGGGGAAGGGTTGGGAATAGGGAATAGTCTCCACCAGCAGTGCTGGGTTCTTCAAGATAAGTGGCTGTGTCAGTCCAGCAGCCCATCAGACTGGTGTTGGCAGGGAGGAAGGCAGGAGTGCTGAGCAGGACCAGAGACTGCAGGCTGGGAAGCTGGGGCTACAGATGTTGGAGGGTGCGTGTGCTGCCCTGGCCAGGAGTCTGGCTTCTGTCCCAGCATCTCCAGTTGAAAGGTTCTTGGGCAGCAGGGAAGCATTTCCTTTTGTACCTGAGTTTTGGGCAAAATGGTCCCAGGGGTCCTCCTTTTAAGGGAGCGCTATGCAAGCCGCTCTGCTTTCTCCTGTATGTATATAGGTGATGGGTGCCTGGTGGGAAGAGGGTTTTGGAGCTCGCAGTAGAGGGTCAGGAGAATCCAGATCTCTTCTTCCCTGTGGCTACTGTCTCTTGGGGGTGCCCATTGGTTTTGGAGTTGGTGGTGTGAGCAGCCCTGCATTTTCTGCAGAACTGTGCACCAAGAACAGCTGAATTCTGCAACACGTTGCTGCTTTTGTGTGCTTATACTACGGCATGGGGAAAGGCCTTGAACCTCTGGAAATCTTACTTGGCCCTTCTCTGCCCTGCCCCAATCCCCCTCTGACACACAGGCACACAGCCGCAGAGGTGTGGTGCATGCCCAGCACTAGGTGTGGAAGGTGGCGGGAGAAGCCTCTCGTGGGCTTGAGATGCTGAAGTCCCTCTCTGTTCCAGACCCTGCCGCTCTGACTCCACAAGCCGAGCTTCCCTTGCAAGTGCAGAGCGTGGAGGATTTTGTCCCTGAAGACAGCCTGGACCGCAGTTTCCTGGAGGACCCTGCGCCGCAGAGAGACAAAGGGAGACCTGGGACAAAAGTGCGCACGGATAGCGACAGGTGACTGGAGCATAGGGAGGCGGGGGGGGGGTGCCCACGGGCGTGAAAGCAGGCAATGGAAATTTGCCTTGCGTGTTTACCGGAAATGGGTGCCTTTGGGAGAAGAAGCTTAAGTCTGCACCCTTAAATAGGGAAAGGTTCCAGTAGGACGCCCAGCCCCACCCCTGGCAGCAGGAGGGCTGCAGTCTGGGAAGGCACAGCCATGTGGCGTTTCTGAAGATGAGACTGAACTAGATTTACAACCCAGCACAGAAGTGCAGTAGCGGGGGGGGACAATGTTTGGTTGGCTCTTACTTTCTCCCTGCCCCTCCTCTCTTGATGGGTCTCTGTGGCAGGCAGCCTTGCATTCCCTTCCAAGAGAGGAGGTATTTTCTTGGCCACAGGCCCGTTGCAGCAAGAAGCCGACGGGCCCCCTCCTTTGCGCCACCACTGAGTGCTAAAGTGATGCCTGTGGAGGCACCCATGGAAAGGTGGGGCTTGGGAGTCGGTTCCTTGGAGGTGTGTTGCTCTGGAGTGGTGTTGCCGTGTCCCCCCTGCTCCCACTTAGCTGGATGCAAGATGCCTCTTCCCAGCGTGCTTTGGGACTCTGCTGCAGGGGTGTTGGCTCCTTCTCCAGGAACAGTTCTCCCTTGGGAAGGCACCTGCGCCCAAAAGCATTGCTGGCTCAATCCTATCGCAAGGTCGGCCGTGCGCCGGTATTCCAATGACTCTCTCATGTAGCATGTTCCAGCTGCTGTCTCGGTGCCCTGAGCCAACATAGGTTTGCCCTGCTGGATCTCGGTGGTGGCACTGTGCTGGCCTTATTCCTTCCATCTTGCCTCCCACCCCTTGCAGTGCCTCGCTTTCTCCTTGTGGGAGCCAGAGAACGGAGCCGTCTCACTTAATGCAGCATCCGCTTGGAAATGACCCAGTTCTGCTTGTTTAATGTGTTGGCACGTGTGCGAGAGAGCCTGCCTGGGCAGCCACGGGGGTTTAACAGCCTCCTTTTGAAATAGCGAGGGCGAGCGGAGATGTGCCGAGTCCTGCTAGTGGTGCAGAGTTGTGCAAAGGCACACAGCCCTGACCAGAGGCCCGAAGGTTCCCCCTGTCTTTTTTTTTGTGGGGGGGCGATCCTTTATCCACCTTTTCCACACTTTGCACAGCCTTAGAAATGCCTTGTGTGTGTGTGTGCCACTCTCTCTCCTTCCACTCTTATTTGTGTTCTAATCGAAACCCAAAAGCCTCAAGTTTAATGCACAGTGATTTGGGGGGGGGGCACCAGGTTCTGTTCCCTTCACCCCTGCCTTCTGCAGCCTATCTCTAATCTGTGCATTTTGCGCAGTGACCGGGATGCTTCGGGAGGGAACCCCATGGTGGCCGGCTTCCAAGATGACCTGGACTTGGACGACTGCCTTCTCAGCAAGCCAGCAGCAGACCTGATCCCCAGCAAAGACATCACTCTCTCAAGCGAGGAGGAGGAAGGGGACAAGCAAAGTGCCGGGTTTGTGGTCATGGCGGACGAAGACCTGGTCACGGAGCCAGAGGCTAAGCGGTAGGACAGGGCTAATGACTGTGCCTGGTGAGGCAGGTGCTGCTTGTTTCCGGGGAGGAGGGCTGACTGTTCTCCTTTGTCCCCTTTCAGGTCTTCCAGAAAGGCCTCCAGACCCCCGAAGCCAGCAGCCGCAACCAAAGCCACAGACCTGCAGCCACCGGCCGGCTTGCTCGCCCAGCCCGGCTGCGAGCAGAACGGCAGCATCAAGCTGCCCACGCCCCCTGCAGCCCCCACAGGAGCAGCGCCCACCTGCCCTCCAAAGGCCCCCTCCCAGAACAAGCCCTCTGCCCCCAAGCAGAAGGGGGCCAGGCCCGAAGAGTCGGACAGCGATCCAGAGGGCCCGATAGCCACACAGATGCTCTCGTTTGTCATGGACGACCCAGATTTTGAGAGCGAGGAATCTGACAGCCAGAAGAAGGCGGTGGGTGTCTGTCTGTCTGTCCTCCCCATCTCAGTGCAGCTGTGTTTGACAAAGCAACTTGAGGCTTGTGGGATGCAAGAAATGGGGCAGGTTAGGGGGTTTAATCCTGACTGGCTGAGTCTGGGCGTTGAGCAGAGTGCTTTCCCGTCATTTCCCTTGCCAGGGCTCTCAGCCAGGGGCCCTGATCCTGACTGCCTGGCCGTTGTCCCTCTCCCCAGGTTGTGTTCCCTGTGCGGGAGGATCTCTCGGATGTCTCCGACGAAGAGGCCTCTTCCAAGCCCCCCCAGCCGGCCAAGCCTGCGATGCCCTCCTTCAAACCAGTGAACGATTCAGACCTCTTTGGACTGGGCCTGCCCGACCCAGGCCCCAAGGAGAGCAGCGGGGAAGGTGAGGAGAGGCCCTCTCAGGGCTGCTCGGTGTCGAAAGTGTCTAGAGCTGCTGCTGGGCTGCATGGAGGCCATGCGTAGTTTTCACTGGTGTGGGCAGGCAACCTGCACACGCAGGGCGGCTCTCCTGCTGGAGGGGACCGTTCCACCTTCCCCTGCTTGGGGACCGCTCGGTGAAGGGAGGAGGCTGGAGCGAGTGGGCTTTGGGCCTACTCCCCCGCTAGCTGGCTTTCCCAGCTTTGCAGGCAGTCACCCGAACTGGAACTGGATTTTTCTCTTCCCCCGCCCCCCCGCCCACCTGTTCCAGATAAAGAAAAAAATCCTTCAAAGGAGAAGAAGAAGAAGAAAAAGAAGAGCAGCAAAGAGGTACGGGGGAGGGGTGCCTTCGAAGGGTCTGTTGTCCTTTTTCATCACTAGCACAGTTCCTGTGGTGGTGGGGGGTGTGATTCAAAATCTTGCAGGGACATTGGGGAGGGGGTGCCGTGTGCATCTGCACTCTCCACAGTGAGGGCAGGAAGGGTGCAGAACTATCTGCCTCTTGTGATCACAGCCATTCTGGCGCTGGGGGGTAAGGTGGGCAACCTGCCTTGTGACCTGAGAGACTCCTGGGAGTGGCTGGAGACAGAGGCCAAGTTGGGAAGCAGGTCTGTGCTGGATGCACTCTAGGTTTCCAGGCCTCCAAGCAAGTGGAAAGCGATAGGAGGCCGAACGTGTTGCAGGTGGCCCGGAGATCCGCCCTTCCCCCCTTCCCTAGGCAGGCCAACAGCCAGGGCCAGAGGAGGGGTGGCCAAGCATAGGTTGTTCATCCCCTCCCCCGTGTTGCTGTCCGGTCTTTGGAGGACCCCTCACCCTACCCAGGAATGCTCACAGATTATCTCCCTCCCCCCCCGCTTCCCTCCCGCAGGAGGAAGAGAAGACCACAGCCAAGAAAAGCAGCAAACACAGGAAGAGTAAGGAGAAGGAGGAGGGCAAGGAGGAGAAGGACCGGAAGAAGAAGAAGAAGAGCAGCAGGGACCGGGGCAGCGAGATCGACGAACTGGAGGCCTTCCTGGGGGGTGGCGGGGTGGGTGCCAGCAAGCAGCAGGGGGGCGGAGACTATGAGGAGCTGTAGCCCACCCCGGCTGCCCGGGCTCTGCAGGTGCTTCTTGGATGTGGCTGCTGGTGTCATCTCCCCCCCACTCCCCCAGCCGTGCTAAGGCGGGGGGCGGCTGGGTGAAGCCGTGGCTGTTCTTTCCTGCCACGCAGACTGCGTGGAACTCACAGAAGACTGGCGGGACCCGGAGAAGCTCTGCACAGGCTGCCACAGAGGAGGAGTTGCGGCAGGGCCAGGGAAGGTAGAAGCACAGCCCCGGAATTGTTTGGAGAGGGGGCAGGCCACACCGGTTCCCGGCCCTGCCATCCTCCTTCCACGTGAACCCCCTCGGACGGGCTGCCCGTGCGCATCCCCAGCCGCTAGGCTGCCTGATGTGGAGTGTGACTGTTCGTGCGCCCAGAGGTCATGGCGTCTAATCACGGATCCTCGCTATTATTTTTTTACCAGAGAAAGTGGATATGGACTCTGTGCTCGATGGGAGAGCAGTTGGGAGTAGACCTGGGGCTGGGGGACCCCGGAGGCTGCAGGGTTTCAGCACGAGGGGAGGGGCAGTGAGGGTGGGTGGGCAGGCGCTGTACCCATTTGCACTGCAGCCTGGTGCCTGTGGGCTGCCGCCGGGGGTCCAGAGAACTCCGCCGTGTTTTCTTCTGTGGCCCCAGGTGCTTCCAGCGCCCGCCTGTGCTGTGCAGTTTGGGAAGAGAATCCCTGGAGCGAGAGAGGGAGCCCCCCCCACCCGCCCTCCATCCTCTTTCAGTATCATGTTTTGCATATCCTGGAAACTGGGCCCCTCCCTTGGCAAAGAACCCCTCAGGGACTTGTCTTAGTAGATTGGGAGTTACTGAAAATTCCTGAGAGTTGCAGGGAAATTTAGTTTTTTACGGTGGGGGCAGCTGACTGGTTCTTGAGCACCTTAAAAATGCCCTTTGGGATGGCAGCTGCCTCTTTGATGAGATTTGGGGAGAGGCAGAGATGTAGGGAGTTGCCCTCCTCTCACTGGTGGCACATGGTCATCATGTCCCGTCCCCCCCTCCCCGGTCTTGCTGGACCTGAGCAGAGGTTGTTCCTGGCAGGCAGTTCTCAGTTGTGGCCTGGCTCCCTCGATCGCTGCACGTGCTTGGCTGGCTGTGTGTGTCGGGGGCCAAGCCTGATCTCAGTTGCCCCGCTCTTCCCTCTGAGTGGCTTCCCCAATCCTGCGCCCCCTCCTTTTGCAGTGCTGTGCCCTTCTTTTCTTCTGCGCCCTCCCGCCCAACCGTGGTTGGCAACTTTTTCTTGTGCATTCCATTGCCTTGTGTGTGTGCGTGTGGAGATTGTATTTGGACTATGTTTTAACATTCCTCCTCTGTCCTATCCCCCCAGCAGCTGCAGAGGCTGAAATTTGAAGGGGGGGGGCTGCTTTTTCCTGCAGTGGCTGCTCTGCCTCTCCTCCAGAAATGTCTTGATGGGGGATGGTTTGGCTCCTTTCTTGACCCCCCCTTTTGAGAAGCTGCACTCTTCCCAGTTTGCATATCCAGCAGAGTCTCTCACTGTACACATCAGATAATCATCATCACCACCTCCTTGGCCCCTGTTTACAGGCAGTGCTCATTGAGGGGTGGGTGGTTGGAGGGGGAGAATCTGCATGGGCATCTCTCAATCTGGTGCTGGGAGGAGAACTCCCCCCCCCCACCTCTTTCAGGTTTGTTCTCTGCACATCAATCAACCAGCGTTATCTGACTGAGTTCATGAAGGTGTCTTGATCATGTTCCTCTTTCTCCCCCCTCCCTTGCAAAAGAAAATCTCCCACCAGTGCACTCCATTCCAACTTATAAAGCTCTCGATTGTACAGGTGTGTCTGTGGTTTTGTACCTCAAGGGATGCAGGCAGCCTTCCTGTCCTGCCTTTTCTACCTGGGCTGTGTTGGGTGGGTAGAGGCAGGGCTCTTGCTCTGACAAGGAAGCAGGGCCCAGAGGTGGCATCACCCCAGGGGTGCAACAGCAGTGAGTGGGGTGTCTGGGTCTGGTCCCTGCAGATGGTGCCGAAGAGCTGCCCCAGTGTTCAGAGGGGTGGGGCAGTGAGAGACAAAATTGAGGGTCATAAAACTGAATGAAGCTTAGTGGAGATTCAGTGCAGCCCAAAGAGAGCCTTCACATATTGCAATTTGTGCATTCGCTGGGGTTGCCCATCTGGGAGGGGATGGAGCCAATTCGGGACCTAGAGTGGGCATAGCAGCACACCCCCTGCAGACTCAGTGTGGGGTGAGAAGCCTGCCATCCTCCTCCACAAACTGGTGCGCCTGGGCTGTGGCAGAACTGCCCTCTTGAAAGTGTGACTCTCCTGCTGTGAGTCCGTTGTGGGGGGAGCCTGCAGGAGAGGGTCTTGTGAGGCACCCACAGAAAGCATCTGGCTTAGTGGAGACTTCTTGGCATGCTCAGAGTGTGCACTTCTGGTCTGGAAACCAGCGGTGTGACTGGGCCAGGCATGTCTCGGAGGCAGGGCAAGGATGACCCAGGCTGAGTGAAAAAAGAGGCCGCGGGCGTGGACAGCCTTGGCTCTGGGCGCCAAAGAAGGTGGTGGGGATGTCTGAAGGAGACCTTGTGGGGCCCCCAGGGCAGCACGTGTTTCCCTGTGAGACGCCTCCAGGCAAGGCCCAGCTCTCCTCCCTTCTGAGGATTCTGGAACAGAGACTGCTGGAGACACTGGAGATTGGTGTGTGGCTGCCACTCCCAAGGTGTTACGGAAAAGGGAAGGAAGGAGGACCTCTGCAGGTTGAACAGGTGAGCTCCCCTGGTGGGGGTGGGGTCCAGCAGTGCCACAGGGCAGAACCAGGGCCATTGCTGGGGAACGCCTTAAAGTGGGCATAGGTTCTCTAGACCAAGTTCATAGCAGGAATTTGGCAGGACACCTCCAGCCATCAGAGTGAAGCTTCCTTTCACCCTCTGTGCCATTGTAGATGTGGTGGCCTGTTGTGGCAGTGAATTCTGCAAGTTAATTCTGGGACAAGGGCAGTGCTCCTTCTTCCCCTCTCCAAGGCTCTGCACCTGCTACAAAGTGGCTTTGTAGGACAGCCCCACCCCACCCCTAGGCTTAACATCCTTCCCCATCATCTGACATGCGCCTCTAGGGCATTTCTCCTCTAAAGCGCTTGCTTCCCTGGGAGAGGCAAAGCTCCAGCCACTGGCATTTTTTAATTGTTCTTCCTGTCCGGCTACTAGCCAAGGCCTCTCTGCACCATGTCCGGGCTGGAGATGGCTGGGGGAAAAAAACTGGTGTGTGTGCTGCATTGCTGTCGGCAATTGCAGCGGCACGATAAGTGTTTTAAAAGATGTCTATGAGCGTGAGTCTTCCCTGGCCGCCCACGCGCTCCCACTCCCCCACCCACAGCTGAGCAGGGTTGCTGTGGCAACCTGACAGGCAGGTGTGTGGCTCAGCGAGGCATCTCCTTGGCACTGCACAATTGGGGGGGTGCAAGGGAGGCTCTGTGTGCATGCGCTGTGGTACTGAGGCAAGCGGGGGGGGGGGCTGCCAGATGCCTCTGGGGAATCTGCGAGGATGGTAGAAAGGCGACGGCCTTCTTGGCCCTTTGTCCCCCAGCATCTGATACCTGCAGGTAACTTCCACTGTACGTGGAAGTTCTACTTGGCTGGCATGGAGGATTTGGCCCTCCTGAATGAATCAAAACCCAAGCAAGTGGCCACTTTGTGCGCTGAGGCGCTGTAAGAAAGGATGCCGACTGGCTCTTGTCCTAGAAACCTGCTTGTGCCAGGGCCAAACTCGCAGCAGGGGATTGAATTTTGTTCCCTGTCGTGCCCAGGTTGTGAGCTTCCTGGGGCACTCAGCTGGCTGCTGTTAGTAACTGGAAAGCCAAACTTGAAGGGTCCGATGACCTGATCCAGCGAGGCTCCCTTGTTTTTTTGTGTTTTTTTTAAAGGGTGATTAGCTGCAACAGCTAAACAGAACCTCCAAGTACAGGTGCAGTCTCCATGTGAGAACCAGCTGAGAAGATGCTAGCCTACAGAACAGGGTGGTGACCAGAGTGGCAACAGAGTGCACTCCCACGCCTCGTGCTTTCTGCAGTTCCGTGAGTGCAACCTCCAAACTTTGGTGTAATCTACTGAGTTCGTGCTGATGTGGAGATGGGGTGTGAGTGTGTGTTTCACCACAGCACTTACAGCAGTGGAACCGGTGGGGAGGAAGAAGATATTGTGGTCTGGGAGTACATGCCTCTGCTGGATTAAGTGCCCAACTTAATAAATCGCCCAGTTCTGCTCTGCCGCCCCAGCACAAACAGAAGGCCCACACTCTCTCCCCATTGCTAATAGCTGTGATCTGCTTCCCTGGGGGTTTGGTGCCCTTGAGGGAGACATGGTACTAAACAAGCTGTTGCTTACCGCAAAGCCGGTCCCAGAGTGCTGGGAGATGAGGTGGCACAAAGAATTCAGCCACCCGAGGCTTCAAATGCTGCCTGCCCCCAAAGCCGGCGGCACCAGAGGGAAGCTCTGCTTGCAGCACACTGACCTGGCCTGTCTTTCAGCACTGAAAACCAATCAGGGAAGCATTTCCTGACATGGAGAGAAATCTCCATTGTCTAACGTCAGAGGAGGACAGAGTCCCTGACTTTGTAGGGGGGCTTGCACACCAGGTGGAAATTCAACAGATGTTGCTGCCACTCCCTCCATCCTGGTGGTCTAGTTTCATGCTGGGGGCAGTAGCTCTTGTTAAGCGCCTGGCTGCAGTGTAGGTCTTAACCTCACAAGAGCCTGCTGGTGCGAAGAACATGGCAACCCTCCCTGTCTTTGTGTAGTAGAGTGGCCTCTTCCCTACTTTCTTTTGATTTTCTCTTTGAGCAGGTGAAAGGCAAAGACATGAACTCTGTTTCTCCAAAAGAGCCCCCAGTTCCCCCCCCTTTTGAATTATTCTCTGTGCTGAAAGCAAGCTGCAGAGCGCAGGGGCAGCGGTCCAAACCTTGTAATTGTGAGCAGCAGGAGATGCTCTTTTGCGAGCAAACACAGAGGGAGGCCGGAGATGCGTAATAGGATGCCTGTTCCAGCAGCCCTGGGTATTTGTAGTGCCAGCTCCATCCTGCATTCCAGCGAGCAGAAGCGTCCGCCCACAGGCTTGGCTGCCTGCATGTCCCAGTCACCGAGGCGGGTTGGTTTTGTGGAGCAGGTGCTGCTGGAAGCCACTGGGAAAGGCCCCTCCTTCCAGGAACTGACTCCTCAGCCGTGGTCTCCTTCAGAGAGGATGTTGTTTTGCAAAATCTGGAGAAAATTGGGCTGCCCTCAGGCCTTGCACACTTAGAAATGCAGGGCCAGAACTTCCTTCCCGGGCTGATGTGAGGAGGGCTCCCATGCAGGCCTGAGGTGGGCCCCCCCCATACCTCCCTCTCTTGAAAAAAAAGCATTGCCCCTCCCTGAGAACGCCTTCCACAATTTCTATTCCACACTTTTAATGCTTTTGGAGCACTTTTGGGCAGGCTGTAAATCTCATGCTGAGAGCTGCAAATGTTTATGGGAGAGGTAGATGCCTGGCGGCTTAAGAGTTGCCAGCCTACCTCCTCTGCAGTCATCCTGGTTCCAGGTACCAACCCCGATTTCCTCATATTTACTGACAGAAATAGAGGCTATCGGTAGTGAATGGGAACAGAAGGGGACTTGAACCTGGGCTTAGGCCTTGGGAAGGGACGGATGATGGTCAGGACGCTGATGATACCTTGTGTGAGCGGGAGAAAGTCTCTGCTTGGCACCGTTCAGGGCTTCAGGACTGGTCTGCTGCATTCCTTGGGGCCACCCCTGAGGGACAAACTCCAGCCTGTCCTAAGCAGAGCTGCTTAAAAGAAAGAGGCAGCCCCAGTTCCTCTGACCTGGTCCGTTCTGCCTCATTTGCCGTGACACAAAAGTGCTTCTTGCTCGCTATCGTGTTCCTGGCTGGTGGAGAGCTAGGCCTGCACAATGGACCCTGGGGGCACCTCTGTGAGCAGCACCAAGCCCGTTCGGGAAATCCCTGATGCAAGAGAGACTCTTTCTCTCTCCCCCCTGAGTAAACCTCCAGATTCATTTGCTTTGTTCTTGCACTCTCCTTCCTCTGGCTTTCTTAAGGGTCTGCTTGTCACATGTCTGCCAACTGCAGTCCAGCTGATAGATTTTCTGATGATCTCCTTGATCCTCTGACCTCCCCACGCGCCACTCGCTCTCCACCGCTCCATCACTTTTGTACCACACATGCCGTGTGATGCTTAATTGAGCGGTTGATTGCTTTCCATCGCAGGGGTGACTTGTTGCTGGGGCTGCTGCTTGCCCAGTCCTTCCAGCAAAATTCTGGAACTTGCTATTCAGCTTTGATTCTTTGGACTTATTTGCATTCCCTCCCTTTCTTGGGGGGGGGGGGAGAACAAGTTTCTAGCACACATGGAAATAGATTTTGGATGGTGGGCTGTACCTGGCCTTCTTTCATTGAGATGGCATTTTACTAAAGCACTGGAGAAATTCTTGGAGGCTCTTAGGGTGATCAGCCATGATGGCTCAATGGAGCCTTCATGCTGAGGTGCAGTGTAGCTGCAGGACCAAGTGGAGGAGATGAACAGCAGAGGAGTGATATTACCATCCTGCCTTGCTTGGGTGCACCTATTTGGCTACTGCTGCAATATGTACGTTGTAGCAGAGTATTGTTTAAAATGCTTTTGGAAGTACCACGTGATTGGGAAAACTCCTGTTGTGGAGCCCACTGCTCCCACCAGAGTGGGCACAAGGTGGGCATAAGAACAGCCTCACTGGATCAGGCCAAAGGCCCATCTAGTCCACCTTCCTGCATTTCCCACGGCCCACCAGATTGACTTAGGGGCACACAAGGCAACAAGAGACCTGCATCCTGGTACCCTCCCTTGTGCCTGGCATTCTGAGACAGCCCCAAATAACCGCCATGGCTTTTGTCTGTCCTAAGGCAGCATAGATGCCCTTGCAGCCAGGGGTCTCTTGGTTCTCTGCCCCTCTTTCCAAAAGAACTGGGCAACTGCAGGCCACACCTTGTCCCACGGGTGCCCAGGAGCTTTCCCAGTTGAATTTCTGCCTGTGCAGCTCTTGAAGGCTCAGGAGTCCTCTGCCCCCCACTTCCTGGCTTGCTGCGGCCCCTTTAAGGGCTGCGGATCCCCCACTAGGGGCGCTGCCGAGCCACCGGCTGGCATCTGCGGTGCTGGATCCGGAGCGAGGAGCAGGTGCCCGGGCCGCAGCTCGCCCACCGTGGGAGCTGCTTGCTGCCGCCTTTGCTGCAGGCGCCTCCGCCCAGGGGGGAGAGGTGAGGGGGCTGCCTGCATGCTTGCACGGGGGTGGGGGGGCCAGCTTGGCCCAGGCAGAGGGAGAAGCAGTGCCAAGGTGGTGCCCAGGCTGGGGGGAGGTCCCTGGAGGGCAGTGCCCCCTTCTCTGGGGAGGGCAAGTCATCGCACCCCGAGCCGTCCATGCCAGTGTGGGGACCACCCCTGGCATCCAGTGCCCCCCTCTGTTCTGCAAGCTGGCATTGCTGAGCAAGACCGGTGCTTGGCATCCCTGCCTGGGGAGGGGGCAGGGAGGGAGGGAGAGAGCGCTCAGGCAGGAATGGGGGGGGGGTTGCGAGGTGTGCAGTGCCTGTTTCACACTGGGTTGCATGGTGGAAGCTTGCCCCCCCACCCTGGATCTCTGCCACAAAGGTGGGGTAGAGGGTGCCACCCCCCCCACTTTGGAGAAGCTCTCTCTTGCAATGACGTATTGCAACACATGAGACTGCTGGACCCCCCTTCAGGTTTGGAGCATCCAGATCCAATCTCTCTGCACCCCCAGCCCCTGCATTTCTTCATTGCACGGCTCCTCCACCCCCTCTTTGCAAGATGGGTGCAGCTTTGCACCCCCTCTCTCCAACCTCCCCCTCTTCCTTTCTCAATTGTGAATGGGAAAGTGTGTGTGTCGTAATGCATGTGTTGCTTGATATCCACATCAAAGCTGGGCACCATCTTGGGGCTCCCCTCGAAACACATGTTGTTTGAATGGAAGGGTGTCTCTGAGCATGGGCAGAGTACTTTTTTTTCTCCCTCACCCACTCTGCAGCCCATGCATCTGGAAAGGAGAAGCAGGGTGTGTCTGTGTGGGAGGTTTGAGCTTGCAGGCAGATGGACCTCTCTCCTTGGCAAGGAGCCACTGGGCAAATGAAGCCAGGTCTGTCTCCGGCAGACCTGGCGATGTCCAGGGGGCAGCTGGGCCCCGTGCTGTTCAGGCAAAGGCTGCCCCTGGCTTAGCTCTGATATCCTCGGTGTAGCTGATTTTTTCCAAATGCTTATTTTTGCAAAACAGGTGTGAAGCTGGACTGTTTGGAAGGGGCTCCTTGTGACAAAGGGAAAAAGCACTCTGTCCATGCTCTGCTCCCTGTGGCATAAATGACAAGCAAGGGCTCCAAGGAAACCTCACTTAAAGGTTTCTGGTTAAGGCACAGGGAGGCCTGAGAGACTCTCCATGGTGCCTCTTGGGTTGGTTGGTTTGCTGGTCCCGTTGTAGGTGGGTTGGCAAAAGCAGAAAGCTGCAAATGTGGGTCAGGAAGAGGAGGGGGGGATTCTGTGCCCAAACTGGTGGTGGAGAAACTCAAGACTGTGGCAGGCCTATAGACAAGCCATTCCCCACCTCAGTCCCCCATCTGTTAATAGCAAGGATGGCCTACCTACCTTGTGGTAGGTAGTCACAGAGTGTGGGGTCCCCCTGAGCTGCTCCTTTGCGGAAGAAACCCCAATTCAGACCCTTGTTTAAATGAGTTATAAGGGGCAGGGCCTGGGGCTCAGCAGGAAGGCTGCGCTTTTTGACTGGAAGAGCCTGGCCTTGATCCCTTGCACCTCCAGCTGAGTGAGTCTTGAGTAGCAGGTGATACGAGTGGACCCTGGAGGGCTGCTGCCAGTGGGGCTTATGTTCTTATGACTGTCCTGTTGCTTTGGCTGGTGGGGGGGGGGTTCACCAGGGGCCTGGGCGGGGTGGGTGGGTTACTTCTGGGACTTGTGATTGCAGATTTTGGGGGCGGAACCTGGAATCTTAGGTGGGGTGCGAGGCCTGGAGAATGCAGCCCCCCCCCCGCCCGGCGAGTTTGTGGCTATGGCCAAAGTCTGCGCTGGAGGGCTAGGCCAGCGAGTGATTTTGTGCATGTGTGAATCAGCATGGCAGCAGGTTTGGGGGGAGGTTTCTCTCTGCCTCCCACCAGGCCTCTGGTGTCCATGTGAGCAGCTGACCTAAGCCATGATCCAGGCCCTTCCCTGGATCTCCCCCAGCACACCCAAAATGAAAGTGTGTGTGTGCATGCCTGTCTTGAAACCATGGCAACTGTACACTCAGCTCCTGGTGCCAGTTCTCTCCCTGCAGCTACTCCCCTGGTGAACACCACCGGTGCCTGCCGACCAGTTCCTCCCCAGCGCTTGTGGCTTCCCCCCCCTCCCGCCTCCCAGGCCCTCCTAACCCTTGCAAGCCACAAGACAGCAGGTTGGGTGAACTGAAAACTAGGGTTGCCAACTGATCAGGAAAAAGGCCTTTGCACAGCGTGGGGGTGACTAAGCATTGGTATCAGCTGGTGTGTAAAGGCAAACCTCCTCTTAAAGGCACAGGACTTGCTTAAAAAGATTGGCAACTTTCACCTGGGTTGTAACTGCTTGCTGAGAGACACCCCCCCCCCCCCGTGGAGATGTCACTTTGCTGTACCAGCCACCGCCACCAGAGGGGGATGTAAGTGCGTTAATGTACCCAGGCTTAATTTCTGAAATGAGAGCTGCTCTGCCTGACTCTTGGTGGCCCAGGGGGCTTTTTCCTTTTTAACCTCGGATAGGATTGATGCGATTGGGCAGTCGCCTGCGACGAGCACTTTGCACATGCCCCTGGGCCACGTTCCTGGCTCACAGAGATGATTGTGATGTCGCTGATGGGATGTGACCTTGCGCTTGCATCCAGGATGCACACACAGAGCGCATCCAAGGAATCTGTTCCAAAGGGTGTTCCTGCCACGTTTTGGTGGTCACGAGACGGCTCTGAATGCCCAGCTGGCTGGAAGCATCCACTACATGACCCGTCAGAAAAGGGTGCAGGTCTAAGGGAATCCCTTAATCTAAGGGTGTGATCCTGTAAGGGCTGTTTGTAATGATACCTCTGGGCAGTGACTGGCAGCAGCTCTCCAGGGAGGATGTTTTTCCAGCAATGCCAAGGACTGATCTCCCTGAAGAGAAGTTATGGCTGCTTTGGGGGGGGGGGGTAAGGGGGAATGTATTGGGCTTTATCTGATGTGTGCTTTATTGATTCATTTCCAGCCTGGAGACCAGTACAGAAATGGAGCAGAAAGAGCAGCCTCTGCCTGCTTTCTGGTCCTGGGCACCTCGTCCCACTACCCAGCCAGGTAGGTGAAATCTGGGAGTGCTTGGGGGGGAGACGACACATGCAGACTCCCATGTAGCTCAGTGCCATGTCCACTGCAGAACTCCCTGGTGTACGAATCCCTCTCTGAAGTAGCAGGGAGGGGTGGGTTGGGAGTTTCCATCGTGGGGGACTTGGCTGTTGGGGTGAGCGATTCACGGAGATCTCATGTCCCGTGACCCCCGCTGGCCCCCCGTTCTGTTGGCTCTGCTTGGTCACCAAAACTTGGATAGCTTCATCCCATGATTACCCAATAGACCCCCTGGTGTTGATTCATCAGTTCTTAAGAAGCAACACCAGGAAGGGGCTATTGTTTGGGTGCACTGTTTGGGGATTCCCAAAGGCATCTGGGGAGAGCGCTGCAGGGAGCTGGGCAAGACCCATGTGTCAGATCCGGCTGGGCTCTCCCAGGGCACTTAATGCAAGAGACGCCCACAGACCATTCTGGAAGAGGGGTGCTTGCTCCCTTCCAGGAGGAGTCCATGGCCCTCCTTCCCACTTCCAATTCTGCTGCTTAGCGAGGACAGCACTGGAGTCGAAATGCATTGCCGTGGGTGTGAGTGTGCGCCCTGGGACTCGGCTGCCCCTAACACTGCCCTGTCTGCCTCTCCTCCTCTTTCAGGGCTTGTAGACTCGCACTGAGATGATCTGAGGGGGACCTGGAAGGAGCAGGAAGCTGCATCTAAAATGACCCGGACGGACCCGCCTGATATTCTGGTGTCTACCGTGTATCAGGACATCCCAGTGGCCTCGGTCACCCCCTCCCAACCCGCCTTCTGCCAGCCTGCCAGGCAATGTGAGAGTCCCATGTCTTCGGCCCTGGAAAACCACCCCCCGCAGCTCTTCAACAAGCGGCACTGCCGCAGCTTTGACTTCCTGGAGTCCCTCGACGAGCCGCCACCCTCACCGCCCGCCGCCATGGAGCGGCCCTCTCGGCGAGCGCCTGCCCCAGACCCGTCCGCAGCTCCCCTCAGCAGGAAGGCGTCTGTCAGGGCAGTTGCCTCGGATGCACCTGTCATCAGCAAGCCCTATCCTCGTGGGAGGGATGCCCCGAAGGAGTCGGCCCCCCGTGTGGAGCCCAAGAGGCGTGCCAGGTCAAAAAGCGCTCCACGGGTCAAGTCCACCTTCACCCCGCTGGTGATCCCTACTTCTGGCTCTCCGCCAGTGCCCACCAGGCGGGGACGAGAGGTCCAGCGGGTCTCCCGGGAGCCTGAGCGGGCCGAGCCGTCCCCACGCCGGGAAGTTGGCTTTGCCCCAATGAAGGCCCTGGTGAACGAGGTGCACCCCATCAAACTGCAGCCCCAGCGCAGCTTCGGCAGTCGGATCTCGCCCCTTTGCGTCACCGGGGCCAACTGCTACGAGGAGGCCCCGGCTCCGCGGCCTCCGCCTCCCAGCGTCCATGTCAAGCGCCGGGTGGACATCAAGCCGGACGAGGCCACCGTGATGCACGCGGCCCGCAGCGCCAAGGCCTCGCACGGCCACGGAGAGGCCCCGCTCTCATGGCAGAGGCCTCCAGGGCCCCCCCACGGCTTGACGGTGCCCAGCAGCCGGCAGGTGTCCATGTCGCGGACTCCCACGCCCAGTGACACGTACAGCGGAGACCACCGGGTGCTGGCCCCCTACCCTGCTGAAGTCTACGACGGAGGCCCGGCCTTGCCAGAAGGTGGCTGCATCCCTTTCTCCCCCTACGTGCCAACCAAGTTTTTCTACACCGAAGAGTCTGGCAGCTTTCCTCTCAAGAGCTCTGGCTATGAGGGGTATCCTCCCCCTTATGGGGGTCACGTCCTCCCTCCCCAGCCGTTCTACGCCGAAGAACCTCCACAAAGCAGCTTCCATCCACTGCCAGCCAGGACTTACTTTGTGGAAGACAGCCGGACGTATCCCATCCAAGAAGCCCCTGCCAGAACGTACTATGGAGACGACTCGCGCTTCTACCCCGCCAGGACCCCTCCCATGCCCGCTGTTTACGCCGAAGACTCTCGGGCCTATCCCGCCTTGCGGTCCAACCCCCGCGTCTTTTATACTGAGGACTATGGGAAATACCACGAGCGGGAAGCCATGACACGAACCTACCCGCACCCCCGTAACGCTCCTCCTGTGCAGTTTAATGACTGGTACTGCCCCGACAGAGGGGCACTGCCCTACCAGACGTGGCAGGTGTCCCGCTTCCCCTCCCACCAGCCTGGGCAGCGAGCCATGCTCTCCTCCTGGCACGCCAGCTACAGCGTCAGCCCTCCCCGGCTTGGCACGGACACGCGGCACTACTCCAAGTCTTGGGACAACATCTTAACCCCCCACATGCGCAGAGAGGATCCTCTGTGGCGCGGGCGCAGCTATGAGAACCTGCTGGCCCGAAACCCGCATCGTGCCTTATCGCCAGACGACCGTCGCCAGCCAGTGGTGGTCAACCTCTCCAGCTCCCCTAAGCGCTACGCAGCCCTTTCGCTGTCGGAAAACTCCCTCATTGAGAAGATGCACACCGACAGCGGGCGCCACGGCTGGTTCGTCACCCCAGAGATCACCATCACAGACAATGACATCCGCGCCAATGGCTTCTACAAGAACGAGCGGCGCTCAGCCAGCTGGGATGTGTTGGATTCAGGGGAGACCCGAGACCGGGGCTGTGTCCAAGCTCGACCCTACGTCCCGGAGCCCGGTGCCAAGGAGTGTGCCGCCCGCCAGCGCAGCCTGGAGCAGCTGGATGAGCTCATTACGGACTTGGTCATCGACTACAAGCCCCCCTCGGTCTGCCAGTCCAGTGAGGTCAGCAACCTGGCAGAGCAGCTCCGGAGGCTGATCAGTGAAGGCATGGGCCTTCCTGCCAAGAAGCCGGAACCCTGGAAGCCCCTGGACCCTTTCCCCACCAAGGAGCAGCCTGGCCCCAGCTCCTTCCATGCGGATCTGCAGAAAGACCAAGGCCGGCGCACGGCGGAGGTGGCCATGTCCTCCAGCCCCCTGGAGAGGCCCCTGGATGACTGTTCCCCAGACCTCAGCGTGGACGAGGATGACGTGATGATGTGCTCCAATGCCAAGTGCCGGCGGACGGAGACCATGTTCAACGCCTGCCTCTACTTCAAGTCCTGCCACAGCTGCTACACCTATTACTGTTCACGCAACTGCCGGCGGGAAGATTGGGACACGCACAAGGAGAGTTGCATCTACGGGCGGATCGGCAGCACCTGCCGGCATGTCCTGCAGTTCTGCCGGGAGAACGGGGAAGTGCACAAGGCCTTCTCGCGCATTGCCAAGGTGGGCTTCCTCTCCAGGGGCCGTGGGGTCCTCTTCCTGGGCTTCCCCAACTCAGGTTCCGCAGACAACTTCCTGCAGTTTGGCCTGGAGAGCCTGCTGATGTCGCCCACGTACCTGTCCCTGCGGGAGCTGGAGAGCTATTCAGACAACCTTGGGGACTACGCGCGGGAGCTGCAGGAGGCCGGGCACCAGTACGACCCGGACGAGTGCTTCCTCCTGAACGTGACGGTGGCAGTTGGGCAGAAGGTGCCGGAGAGGCCCTCCCCCAAGGTGCAGGTGCCGACAGTCAGGAAGTACGCCAAGGTGGCCTTGGCCTCCTCCAGCCCCGAGAAGAAGATCCTGAAGAAGGAGCGCGACATGGAGACGCTCATCCTGACCCCCCCGCCCGGCACGGCCGACATTGACAAGGAAGGCGAGGAAGGGCGCAAGGCCCGCGAGGTCTGCTTCATCAACATCCAGAGGGAGCTGCGCATCCGGGGGGTCTTCCTGCGGCACGAGTTCCCCAAAATCTACGAGCAGCTCTGCGAATTTGTGGAGAGCAACCGGCGCTTCACGCCCACCACCATCTACCCCATCGACAAGCGGACCGGCAAGCAGTTCATGTGCATGATCATGGCCGCGTCCGAGCCGCGCACGCTGGACTGGGTGGCCAGTCCCAACCTCCTGGATGACATCATGTGACCCTCCCACCACCATCATGTGCCGCCCCCTCTCCGCCCCCTCTGTCCAGGGCTCCTCTCTATGACGGCCCTTTTCTTAGAAGCGTGTTTTATTCTTGAAGTGCTCATGTGAGTGGTTGGTCTGTTCCTGTCCTTTCAACAAGTCAGCAGCGGCCAGAGGATTGGGGAAGGGGGTCTACTCCAGGCGACAGAAGTCCACCACAATTCAAAGCTGGAACCGTTTGCACTTTATTGTAAGGTAACGTTATGACTTGTCTCGATATTTCCAAGTCCTGGCCAAACTCTACACTGTGTGCCCCCCACTCCAAGCCATTTGTTCTAGGGAACATCCCCCAGTATCCATGGGCAATAGGTTCCAGCCGCCACCACGGATGGCAGTCAAACCCTCCAAAGAGTGGTTCAAAAATCCCCCCCAATAGCACAAATGACATACCTACCTGTGATTGCAGCCTTGCAATTGCAACCTCTATTTTTATTGGAGAGTACAAATTTGAATGTCTGCAACCAAATTATTGTCCCCTTCCCCCCCAAGTCATTTCAGCTTCATCCTGCCCTCTCCACATCCAGGGGTGGGGGTATTTTAAGCAACTGGGCTATGGCCTTTCCCTGGGATGAGACATCCAGTCACAGTTCCATGGTGAAGGCACAAGTGGGAAGCTGGACCACCGCCCAGGAAGGGTAAGGAGGCAGGGTGGAGATCCCCTTCCAGCCCTGAGCAAGGAGTGCACAGCTGGGAACACCTGGCTGCTCAGGATGCTCTGGTCTCAAGCACATGGAGTGGGGGGGGGCAACTTGGCCTGCAAGTGCCCACCAATTCTATGCACTGCCCTTTCGGAGTCCACATAGCTGGTGGTGGGAATCGCCCCTGCCTTCCCAGGATCCCTCCTCCCAGTTATAAAGGTGATCCTTTCCTTCCCCAAGAGGACTGAATGCAAACTGCTGGTGCCAGGATGTCCTTGAAATCACTGCCGTGCTCACCATTGGGGGCAAAAAAAAAAAAAAATCCTGGTTATTGGTCCATACATTTCATTTGGATGCATCCTGAAGGGCAAGTGGGTACCCCAACCTGCTGCTTTAGTGACTCTGAGGACGGAAGTGTTCTCTTCATCGCTGCAGATGCTTGCTTGATTAATTAATTAATTACCTTGCACGAATGTCCCACCCTTCCTTGAAGGAGCTTGGGGGAGGGGCACATAATGGTCCCTCCTCAACACTTTTTTGGCACTGGAATGGCAACTCTCCTGCAGTGGGTAGGCATGTATAGCGATTTAATCAGTGCTGTCAGTGTGTTAATTTTTATTCAGTTTTCATTTCTGTACCACCCTTCCTCCAAGGAGCTTAGGGCGGTATACATGCTTCCTCCCTTCCTTTTGTCCTCACAACAACCCTGTGAGATAGGTGAGGCTGAGAGCGAACGTGACTGGTCCAAGGTCACCCAGGAAGCTTGATGGCTGAGTGGGAATTTGAACCTGGATCTTCAAGGTCTAAGTCTTAACACCAGAACCGTGTCACCATCCTCGTTCTCAATTTCACAGAATGAGAGGACAGTTCCCTGCCCTGAGAGGCATATGGTCTATATATAGACACAAAGGATGGGAAAGCGAGGCAAAACAGGGAAGGAGTCTGTGGTAGTTCCCATTACACGTGCTTCAGGCTGGTTACAGTAGGGAATGGAGATGTGAACGGGTTGAATTGATTTGACCTGTGGATGGACGGGTGCCCCGTCTGGCCAGATGGTACTGAGCTGCTTTCCCTCTCCATCAGGGGGGAAGGGAGGTGTTGGTGCCAAAACTCCCACTGAAATCCAGGTCAGGAGTTGCGAGAAGAGGGATGCGGTTGCTATGGAAATGCTTCAAGTTCTCAGTTGATGAGAAGCAAGGAATCTCGCTCCATCTTTCCGGTCAGAGCACCTTGAGCATAGCCTGGAGGAGCTCTTTTCTCTCCCCCCTCCAAATATTAATAGCTGAACTCTTGGATCCTCCCCCTTTATATGGGTTGTCTGGAAACTAGGGGTAATCAGACTTAACAGCCCATCAGAGTGCAAGATTAGCATGGTGTTTTAAGAGCAAAAGTTAAAGTCCCAGTTTGAATCCAGTTGCCACTGGGTTTGCCACATGTCCTTGGGGGAGGCAATCTCTTTCAGCTGGGCTTCTGCCTGTAATTTGGAGGTACCTTATAGGGCTGTTGTGAGGTCTGCGTTGATTTGGCTTGTCTTCACCCGCCTTGTGATACCAGGGGTTTGGAACCAAAGCATGAGTGCTTAACTGCTGAGCTGTGCCAGTGGGCTGCCACCTTTACCAAATATGCCATGATCTCAGGTTGGGATGAGGGGAAACCCCTTTAGTGGTACCAAAGGGGGGTAAAACAGCATTGATTCCATTCCCAGATTCAGAGCATGATGTTTACCAAATGAAAGGATGCGCCCCAGGGCTTTAGCCTTGCATTTGTGATGTATGCATGGGGGAAGCAGGAGGGGTGACCTGTTTCTGTTTACAGGATGGGGGGTGGGGAGTAGTGTGTGTGTGTGTGTGTGTGTGATTGCAGGTGAATTAATTTGCTAGGATCTCTAACCATGCAACAGAGGGATGAAGGAATTTGCCTTAGTCTCTGGAACACCTGGTTTCCCCTCTGTGGAGAACTTAGGCCTGGGTGCTCAATAGGTGGATCGCGACCTACCGGTAGATCGCGAGGCAAAATGAGTAGATCGCGGAGTGCCGACCCCCCCTTCAGGTGCCTCTGGGAGGAAACGCCGGGAGTAAGGCCCATTGTACTCAATGGGGCTTACTCCCAGGTAAGTGTGGCTAGGATTGCAGCCTCACAGCCTAATCCTAGGCATGTCTACTCAGGAGTAAGTCCTGTTATACTCCGTGGGGCTCAAGGTACACCAACATACATTGTACACATAAATGTTATATGTTATGATGGCGCGAACATTGTAAAAAAAAACTCTGGTAGATCTCCGGGCCTTGCTGGGTTTCAGAGTAGCTCTTGAGCCAAAAAAGTGTGAGCACCCCTGACTTAGGCAGTCATTCTCAGACTTGTGCATCAGTATGTCACAAGAAGCTTGCTGTGTATCATGAGAAATTCGGTAATTGTTTTCGACAAAATTTACATTTCCGTCGACCGGTTGCAACTCTGCATTAGTTGCTGCTTTCTTCCCCCCTCTCAGCCCATCTCTTCTGAGGGAATCATTCTGATACAGCCTAACTGGATCACACCATCATTCCCCATGCAAAATGGCCTGCCCTTAAAGGCATGCTTAAGACAGTGACTCATTCAGCGACGTGGAAGGTGAACTCATCTGAGGCCAAGTGATGAGTGCCTGTTAAACATGTCGAAGTAAACTGTTTTGGGTTGGAAAAGTGAAGTGCTGCCTGCATCTGGTTTTGAATTCAGATTAAAAAGGCATTTCCGGTATTGGGTTTGGGAAACCCTGAATGCATTGTTGCTGCGCCCTGGGTTTATGGAGACAGGAGGGGTGTGTGTGTGGGGTGGGGGGCTTGATGTTGGACAAGGCTGGGGATTGTGGGGAGGGAGGAGGATGGTGGGTGCATGATGGATTTGCATGGATGGACAAGTGTCACTGCAGCAAGACAATCCTGGAGTGGGAGGGGTGTGGAAGTTTAAGGGCAGGACTTTTCTGGCCCCCAGTTCTTTCCTGGTGTAGCTGATGGGGAGTGATGATCCCACCAACCCATTAAGTCCTGGTTGAACCTGCTTCTAGTGACTGCCCCCTTTCCTTGCAGACGAAGTCAATGTTTTTTTGCCTGCATTCAGCAATCTTTCTCCTTCCCTCCCTCCCTGATCAATAATTGCATTTCAAATTAGTTTGCCAATGGGAGCTTTCCAATTTTAAGTCTCCCAAGTTCTGAATGCCATGCCCCATCTGGAATTTGGCTGCAATGGTGGGAGAGTTTTGGAGAGGCTGGTGCTTCCACCTCACTGAGCTGAGCTTTTGTTCAGAGCTCCAGCACTTTCCAACGGGCAAGTGCCAGAGGCATGGAATTCCTCCAGGACTTCTTAGCAATAGGGGCTGCTGGGGGAGGGCATTGCCGGTGCTGATTTTGACAATACAGAGACCAAAGGAGGAGCAGATCTGTCAAACCACTGAAGGACACGATTCACCTAGCAGTGCTGAGTAGTGGTTTCCTTTGTGCAGAAGGTCTTCTGGAGCTGCTTTTTTCCCTCCAAGGGTAGATTGTAAGGTGTATCCCTCTGGAACATCTCCAGCCTCATTTTGCCTTCCTATCTTTGGCCCGGTCTTCCCTCTGCAGCCATGCTGTGGCTCTTGTGACCTCTGCCAGGGGGTGGATGCCACTTTTTCTTGGTTCTTGTTTGGCCTGAAGGCCCCAGTTGGAAAACAGAGGCTGTTTTCCAACCTACGACAGGAACTTTCTTCAACTTTTTTGGCCACGTATTTTGTCCAAGGAGAGAGTGGATCTTTTTTGGCTGCCTAATGCCTCTTCAGTTCAGGACTGGTCATCCAGCTGCTGCCTGCAGTGTCTTGTTCCCCCAGGATAATTTTGCTGATCCAGGAGAGACTTTCTTAGACGAGTGCATGTTCTACTTGTTTCATTTTTTAAGAAAAGAGAAAAAGAAAAAAAAATGGTATAACACTGAAGTTTCCACATTGTGCAGAACAGGACTAGCCCTGTATTTTCACACAGTGGCACTGGATGGAGTCCTGCTGGTTTCCCATGGCACAGTTTCTGAACAGATACTTAAAATCTATATATATACATAAATATATATATATATATGCAAAAATCTATATATATACAAAAATGATAAAAATATTTCCTTTGAATAAATATGAAATATGACTTGTATGTCCAGCCTTTTTCTGTCTGGGCTTGGAGGGGAGGGGGTGTGTGGAGGTGACAAGCGGAGGGGGGGGAAGGGTATGGGTGGAAGAGGACCCAGGAAGGTGGGATGGATTCTGCATGTCTGAATCTGGGTTTATACTGGGAGGCCATCTAAGAAGGGGGTGGCTTGGAGGGTCTGCCCTCCAGCTTTGCCATAGGGGGGTGTTAGAGTATTTTTTCTGCTTGATGACGTCACTCAAGCCATGATATCACACTGTCATGACATCTCTCCCAGGCTTACCATGGGGGTGTTAGAGTATTTTTTCTGCTTGATGACGTCACTCCCAGGCTGATGACGTCACTCCCCGTGGAGTGCGCTGAAAGGCTTGAGAGCCGCAGCCTGGGCCAGGTGGGGAATGCCCCCCTTTTCCAACCCGGGATGGCCATTTCATTTTTTTTCCGTCGGCAGACTGGCCCTTTAAGAGACTCCCCCGCCACGGATGCCGAGTACCCTTGCGGAGGCTCGCGATTGGCCGGCGTCGCGCCGGGGCAGGGTTCTGATTGGCCAGCACCCTGCCTCCCCTTCCGCCTTCCCATTGGTCGAGGTGGCTGCCGGTGCGCGCTACGTGAGCTGACGTCGCGCGCGAGGACAGCCTTCGCGAGCGGCGATTGGCGGAGTGCGAGGCCTGGGCTGCGCGCGCGGTTTCTTGTCAGTCCTGGGGCGGCTGCGGCGCCATGGCGGAGGGGGACCTTAGCCGCGTCCCCGACGTGGACATCGACCCGGACGGCGTCTTCAAGTACGTGCTCATCCGCGTCACGCGCGCGGGGAAGGAGACTGGCAAGGAGGTCGTGCGCGGCTTCGCCTGGGCCGAGTACCACGGTGAGCCCGGAGGGGGCGGGGTTGGAACGCGGCCCGCCGTCTTCTGATTGGCGGAGGGCTGTTTGGGGGAGGGGATAGAACGCGGACCGTCCTCCGATTGGCTGAGGTGTTTTTAGGACCGCGCTCCATCATTGGAGAATGGGCGTGGCCAGCGCAGAAAGGGGCGGGGTTTAGCATATCAGTGATTGATGGGTTTTGTGGCGTGGAAGGGGCGGGGCCTAGCTGAGTAAGCTTAAGGGGCGGGGCCTTGCATGGCGAGGGAGGAGCTAGGGGCGGGGCCTAGTTTGGTGACTTAAGAGGGCAGGCCCATGGCATAATGGGTGGGGCTTAGTTTATGGGAAGGGGCTATGGCATGGCCTAGGAGGAGCTAAAATTAAGGGGTGGGGCTCAGCTCAATGAGCTTAAGGGGCAGGGCCTTGGCCTGGCCTGGCAGGAGCTAACATAAAGGGGCGGGGCCAAACTGGGTGAGCATAACCTTCTCCTAGGGGTGTACTTATGTGCTTAGAAACCCGCAGGTGTTCCTGGGCGAAGGAGGTTGAGCATTGTGCAGACTGCGCAGCATCAGGGCTGCCGTGGGGAGGCCGACCAGCTGGGGGAGGCCCCTGGGGGGAGGAGAGGTTCCCTGAGTGTTTGGAGCCCACAGAGTCAGGCCAGGGGGAGGTGCAGCCGTCCTCCTTGACCGCAGAGCCCCTCAGTGACCTTTCTCTGCCCCTCTAGCTGACATTTATGACCAGGCAGCGGAGGAGCTGGAGAAGCAGGGCTTCCACTGCGAGTGCCTGGGCGGTGGCAGGATCTCCCACCAGAGCAGAGCCAAGAAGATCCACGTCTATGGCTACTCCGTGGTAAGGATGGGAGGCCTGTAGGAGGACCCTTGCCAGCTTTGGACTTGGAGGAGACCTGCTTTGGTGGGTGGTTGGTCTCCATAGCTGGACGCTGGCAGTGGGTTGGCAGGTGAGCAGGCTGTAGGGGCCAGGGACCATGCAAGAGAAAAAACACCCAGCCAGGGGAGTCTTGGAACTCCTGAACTACAAAAGGATGTGAGGAGATGGTGTCCCAGCAAAGGCAGTTGCAGTGCTGGCAGCTTAACTGGAGTCCTGGGATTTGCAAAAGAGCCACACGTGCCTGCATTGGGGGAACAAGAGCCTCCTTGTCCATTGCCACTCTGATTAACAGTAGCCCTAAATCTTTCTCAGGGCTTTGGCAGAGCGAAGCACTCCGTGTCTACAGAGAAGCTGAAAGCCAGATATCCTGACTACGAGGTCACCTGGGCGGACGAGGGGTACTGACGGCCATGAATTCTGCCTTGCTGGCTTGCCTTGCCTCCTCACATCCAAGCTGGTGCTGTCCAGCACTGCATGAACTGGGACTGCCAAGGAAAACGGGTCGGGTGGCATGAGGGCACGTCGGCCTCCAAAGCTGCGCCCGTCTCCTATAGACGGCGCCAAACCTGTGCGTGAGCAGAAAGAAATAAATGGCGACTGGCCTGACTTTGGTTCGCAACATGTCCTCTTTGTCATGTGCCGTGTGCCAAGCCCTGCGGCGGTCTTGGTCTCTTTACTCAGGGCTTTTGCTCATCTACAGTATTGAGCATGAATAGGAGCTGTCGCAATGTGGAATAACAAATGACCAGATAATCGGAATAAACAGACCTGTGATGTTTGAGCCGGTGGATGATGCGGGAAGGTTTTCCTTGACAAGTGGGCAGGACTGTGTAGAGAGGGTGATTCTGTGAGAGTGCAGATCTGGGCCAAAGAACGTCTTTGCGCCCCACAGAATTAGCTCACAGAATTTCCTGCCACAGGCTGTGGTGGTGTCTAGTAACTTCAGTGGCTTGAAAAGCAAATTGGACCAATTCATGGCTTAATCATGCCTGGAAATGTCTCTTGGAACCCATTCAGTGGAACCCTATTCCATGGGGGTGCTGGAGTCTGCAGAAACCTGCAGACCAAGGCTTTCCCCCTTCTCCGGCTGCTAGGTTGCAGCATGTGTGAGAGACTGACTCAGGTGCGTCCCTTCTGGGACTTTGCCAACGGGAGCGAGTCCATGCGATCACCCTGCAGTGACGGCAGGCTCTGGCCTCCCGTTTATGGTCCAACTGCCATAAAACATTGAGGGTCCAAGGCCAACTCCCGGGAAGTGAGACGCTGGGTGTCCTGGGCTTGAGCAAGAGTCACGTGATGCATGTTGCTGAAGGGGGGGGAATCCTGTAACCTCTGCTCTGCCTTCAGGTGGATTGGGGCACTTGCTTAATAAACAAAACCTAAATGGAGGAGGGAGGGAAAGAGACGGGGTAGTGTGGTGTAACGGTTGGAGTACTGGACTGGGATGATGTGGGGCACTGCCTTGTGAGTCAACCCATGGGATAGCTTGAGGGTTGTCCGCATGGACTGGCAGCAGATGTCCATGGTTTTGGGCAAGGAGGGGTGTTTCCCAGATCAGCCTGGAACTGACTCTGGGAATTGGAAGTGCTCAGTCCCATCCCCTGGGCTCAAATCCTTGCTGTGGATGATTTGGGGCCAAGCACTGGGGAGGGCCTGTAGTTGGGAGGTGGAGCACTAGTTCCCAGGACCAGCCACCATTCTTCATGCCTGTGTGTCTTGCATTGAGGGGGCCAATGGGGTACTTCTGCATTTGATCAACAGGCAGCATTATAAAATCTGTTTTAAAAAGTAACGCAGTAGGTGCAATTAAAAGAACAATAAACCATTCTGTAGACTGAGCTGATAAATAGCAGGCAGTGGCTTAGATTGCCTGCAGGGCATAAGCAAACTTGGTCACGGCACCCAAAATCGGACACCGCTCAGTTCAAAATGCAGGCCAATGAAGTGGTTCTAAACCGGCAATTTGGGATGTAACACCAAGTGAGCATGTGTCAGTGTAGCTTGGCTCACTGTCTTCAGCTCCAAGAGAGATCCAGCTGGCTGTTCTCTGGCCCCTCCCCTTAGCGCCAAGAGTGGCTGCCCCCTTCCTACTGTGCTTGCCCTGTGACCCAGGGTGTCCAGAGCAGTCTGCCCCGTATCCTGCGGGTGATTGCCCTGGGCCTGCCTGCCGCGTCTAAGAAACAGAGCAGATAAAAGTGAGGTTGAAGTCCAGGGTGCAGCCGCTTCAGAGGAACCTTCCCCAGTGCCTGCCAGCTCAGCCTCCCTGCCGCACGCCCGCCTCTGGGGATGTCCGGGTCTCAGTGGCTCTTGTGCCTGATCCTCTTGGGACTCTCAGGTACCTTTTCCTCATGATGTTTGGGGCTGGGGGGGGGGCAGTGCTGAGAGGGACCCTGGTGAAGCTCAGGAACATCACAAGGTCCTGCCTGAGACGCTCCAGTGCTGCAGAGGCTTGTAGTGGCTGGCGACACCTGTCCTGTTGTAATTTGAGGCTGGCCTGAGGGGTTCCAAGTGAGAATGAAAGGCCTCAGGTAAGTCCTTAAAACTCCCTCAATAGACAGGTCCCAAGCTTCATTTGAAGAAGTGAGAGGGGAGACCACTGGCTGCCTGCGGGGTCTCCCTGACAGCTGAGGAACCCCTTGGCCTACCTGACGCTGAAGCTCTCCTATTGTAAGGGTGTGTGTGTGTGTTGGTGTTTAGGAAGCAAGGCGTTCAGCTGACTCTGACCCCTTGGACCATCACATGCCACACTTGGGTTTGTGATGGAGCCCACTCTTCATTTAGCCCCCTGGAGATCTGTTGGGGGTGGGCTATATTAGTTTCTTAAGTTTGTGGGCATGTCTCATGCATTAGTGCCCAAATACAGCGCACCAAGCCAGCCCCAGCTTGTCCAAAAGGAAACTCCGGCACCAAATAATTCCCACATAGGACCCAGAGAACGTGTCTGAGGCTTAGAACCCTCTTGGGGGCCCACCAGCACCTGTATATTTGAATTCTGGCTATGTGGCTGTTTGATTTACCCGTTTGCCTCCTAGCTGGGCCTTCGCTGCTCGTCCAGGCAGTCTTTGTCAACAGATGCAGGACTCCCGACGTGTGCAATTTTGTCTGTGACTGCTGGGACTGCTCCGATGAAAACCAGTGTGGTGAGTCCTCCTTCTCCCCTGTCCTGCCATCGGGAGTGGCTTGCGATTTTTGGTGTCTCCAAGCTCCCTCCTGGATAAGACCTGAACCCAGCTACGCCATCTCCCTAGTCCCCACACCGGCCAACCAGTTGCCTATGGGAAGCCCTTGAGGAAACCACAACCCTCCTGTGCTATTTTTCCCCCAGCATTTGTTGTTCTGCCATAGACTGCTCAGTCTATGGAGGTTCCATTACTGACTGTCCTGGTTAGTAAGTACCTAGGAAGGGCTTGCTGGATCAGACCTAAGTGGGCTCATCTGCCTGGCTGTCTCTTGCTCACGGTGGCCAACCAGATGCCTACTGGAAGCCCCCAAACAAGGTGTGCAGGCACCTGCCTCTGCTGGATCCCTTACACCTGGTGGTTTAGGGTAGTCTGGGTCAGCGTGAAGGTCCATTGAGCTATAAGACTGTGGATAGTCCTTGATTTTTGGTAGTCCTTTATAAAAACAAAAAAGCAGGTGATTGGGACTCACAACAACAAATCTGAAGTTGGAATTGGGTGTCTGGAGATGAGGCTTGTCTGAGACTGACCTGACTGCTCCTGGCCGTCCCTCTTCCTCCAACGCCTGTTATCAGGTTATCAGAAGGATTCAGAGATCTCAGGAACTCCGTTCACCTGCGACTTCGAAGGCAGTAGCTGCGGCTGGGAGGATATCAGCACCACGACCTACCAATGGATTCCATCTCGGGCCAGTGTCTCGACGTGGGGGGCAGAACCCCCTTTTGACCACACACGGGGCACCGATCAGGGTAAGCTGTTTTCACGCACCATTATGGATGTCAGGACCAAGGGGTGGGAGTGCTCCTACTGCTGCTCTGTGCAGGGGGAGAACTTGGCATTGCAAGGGTCTGTTGGCCAGCGCCTAATGGAGTCCCAGAAAACCAAAGCAGGACTGAGCCAGGTTTTTTCTTGGGACAGGGGGTGACCTTTTGCCCTAGTGCAGGCAGGATAAACTCTCCGAAAGAGAGCAAAGATATGCAGATTTGTTTGAGCTGCCTTAGTGTCCTTTTGGGCCCAGACTTTTGACTCCCTTTTTGACAGCCCTGCCCGTGTTCTGGGGAGGATTGCTAACTTATTTTCCAAAGCCAGGCCTCACCCCTGACAGGGGGCCAGCAAGAGGGCACAGTGTTGGCAGAGCTTTGATGGAGCCGAACCAGAGTGAGGAATGGGTGTGTTGCAGGCAGGGTTGGGTGGGCTCTGGAATTCTGGCTTGGGAAGCCCAAATACTGGGTGCCCCATAGTGAGAGTGGGTGGTTGGTGCACACTTGGGCAGGAGACTCCAGAATGCTTGGGACACATTGTCTCCCTAACTGCAGCCTCTTCTTCCTCTGTTCAATGCAGCGGAAATGTCTGCAGCCTTTCTCCAACATTCTTCCTTGGCCTTTCCACAGGCTGGTACCTGATCACCACGAAGCAGAGGGTCAAGCCTTCGGCCACAGCCAAGCTCAGGTCCCCATCCATGCAGGAGGCGGCCGCGACATGCGAGATCCGGGCTTGGTATCACTTGTGGGGACCAGGTCTGTGTTCCAGCAGGCTGGAAGTCTCAGCCAGAGCTGGAAGGGTGGGCAAAGGCTGGGGATGGGGCTGTAGCTCTGTGGCTGGGAAGGAGGCCAAAACCTGTGTTAGATAGACCAGCAGTCTGGCTCAGAAGGAGACAGCTTCACAGTAGGTTAGGACCCCCCCCCCCCCGGATTGAAGTGGCATTACTGGGTGGGGGAAAGGAGTTTAACCTTTTCTTCCTGGATGATGGATCTGTCACGTCTCTTGGCCCGGAGACCTGACCAGAAATACAGGCATCCAGAAGAGAAATGCTACAGAGGAAGCTTCATCAGGGATGCTTTGGTGTGAAAGGGACATGAAATTCTGATCTCCCCATTAACACAGGACTCAATGATACCCATTTCCCAACTTTGACGGTGGAGCTGACCCACGGAAAGAACACTGTGACGCTGTGGCGGAATCCCCCAAGTAGCGTCTACCCCTGGCGGGAGCTGGTCGCCTACACAGGCCGGATACAGGGAATGTTTCAGGTGCCCGATTTAGGTTTGCATACGTTTCCTTCACAATCAAATCAGACTCGGTTCCAGCTCCCTGAAACTAATCTGTCAGGAGGCTCCCAGGAGCTTGGAGGAGTCTGTCTGCCATGTACCTGCAGGACTTTCTGGTCTTGCCTCTTTCTGGCCCTCCTGCCCTCATGGTTTTGTGGACTGTTCAGTCCTGCTTGGCAGGAGTGAGAGTGGAATGTGGGGACTGGCCGTAGGAGGGCAGGAGGATACGGGTCAGGCAGACAGCAGCACCACTCCAGAAACTACAGTGGACCCCTCTGCCCCCTGCAGATAACCTTCTCAGTGACTCAGGCCTTCTCCGAGACGGTGCAGCTGGCGCTCGATGACGTGGAGTTCCGGAACTGTGGCTTTTTGCGTAAGCCCAAGTCTCTTTCCCCTTCCCTTTCACCCACTGAGCTTGCAGGAAAGCTGTTTGGCAGGCCAGGGGACCCACTGCTGAGCTGGAGAATTGCTGCCCAGAGGGTGGTCAGAACCAGGAGCCGGTCCTGTGGAGGCAGTTGCAGCAGCCGCTTCCAGGCAGCGACTTCCTTGCCCTCTGTGGTGTGCGAGGCGGGGTCCTGGCCCCCAACCAAGTGCAAGGTCGGGGTATCTCTGCCCACCTAGAGTGCCTTCACGGCACTGCTGTGTACAAGCTCCAGCTTGGACTTGCTGTTGTGTTGGTTCTGGAGGTTCCAGTGGTGGTAGTAGTGGGGGGGGGAGGAGTCCAGAATTGAGAGAGTGTGGCCTCTTGGAGCACTCTGGTCTCCTCCACTCTGCAGCTTCCCTGGGTGGGTGTGGTCATGAAATACAGCCGGATGCTTCCCACCTGCTTCTGAATCGTCCCTGCTTTTGCTCCCCGCCCTGCTGTTTCTTAGCTTCCCGGCCGTGTGGTCCAGGTGAGACCCCCTGCAGCCTTGGTGGGTGCGTAGCCACGGACCGTGTGTGCGACGGGACCAGGGATTGCAAGGATGGGTCGGATGAAGCCAGCTGCAGTGAGTGTCTGTGGAAGGTGGTGGTGGTGGTGGGGGAATAGATCAGCCAGGCAAGGAAGCCCCTACCTTCTGCCACATGGCTGGGGTGATGCGTTGGAGTAGGCTTGCGGGAAGGGTGTTTGGTGAGCGCTCACTTTGTAGCCAAGCCAAGCAGGCGTGCAGATTGCGATCTGAAAAGCAAGCAGATTCTCAGCAAGCCAACTTGGACTTTACTGTGGCATCCTGTGCCCTGCAGAATCAGTGCTTGAGAGGTGGGGGAGGGAGGCCAATGTGTGAAATCCCTCCCTGCATTTCCAGCCAAGCTGTGCCCCCACTACTCCATGTGAGCCAAGCCCCTCAAATCTCCATGTGATGTTCTGGGCATACTCAGGACTTGGTCCTTTCTGCCACCCCCCTCATTTGCGATGAAGAGGTATCAAATTGCATTCGCCTCTGCTGTGAACTCGCCCTGTAACCTGAGGCCTGGGCCGCCTTCCCAGTCTTCCCAGTCTGTAAGATGGGGATAGCGGTTACCTTACAGAGACAGCAAATTCGTAATATACGTGAAGTGTTTTCTGGACTCGGGAAAGCCCACGCAAATGGTTTATTAGCATTCTTTATTTAAGAATAAATGAGAATGCTCCTAATTCTCAGCCTCGCTGATTGAAACTGCCGATTTAATCAACTGCCCGCAGTGCTTAGTCACAGGCTGGTGTCTTTAGATTTCAGGGTGTCGTTTCCAAGGTATTGACACGGTCTCTCTCCCTGCCCTTATAGCTGCGTTCAACATCTGTTCCTTTGAGAATGGATGGTGCGGCTGGGCGGATGAGCTCAAGGACTTTCCCTGGGTGAGGAACGCCAGCCTCCAGCTGGCCCCGCACCACGCACAGCCCACGCGGGACCACAGCACCAACACACAGGCCGGTGAGTTTAGAAAAATGCACTGATCTCCTTCCTGGAATACAGTAACAGAGAAGAGGAAGGAGCCTCAGAGCATGGGAAGAGGTCCTGCCCTTTACTGCTTTACTGCCGTAACTGGTTTCAGGTTTTAAACAGAAGGGCATTCAGGTTGGAGGGTGTGACTTCTAAGTTAAGGTGGTTCTAGAGCCCTGTTAAAAATGAACCACTTTCTTGGTTAGATAAGAACAGCCCCGCTGGATCAGGCCATAGGCCCATCTAGCCCAGCTTCCTGTATCTCATAGTGGTCCAATATGGGAGACCATTTTTGAATACTCCTCTGGGCTTTTATTTAAACGCAAAGCACCCCTCCAAATCCTTATAAGGAGAAAACTAGCAGCTTGAGGGGGGAAAAAAGTCCCTGCCCTGTTGATTTTTCTATTTGCGGTGATATTTTGCAACATGGGAGGTGGGAACATGTGATTGCATATCCACTGTCCTAAGTGGTCCAGGAGTTTGCTTCCCCCTCGAAAGGTACTTTCAGCTTCTTGGGTGAAAACTTGTAGAGGAAGCTCAGGTTCTTCACTGATCTTGGGAGCCTGAAGAAGGAAGCCTTCCCCCCAGACACGCTAGCGGTGCCAAGCCCATAGAGCCGCTGCTGTCCCTTTGCAGAAATCCTCTGTGTTGGATTTCGTAACCTGGAGGCCTCTTGCCCCTTGGCGGTCCTAGCGGAGACGAGACAGGCTGTTCTGCTAGAGAGCCTCTGGCCCCTCTGGAGATAAAGAGATTATAGGAGATGCTACAAGCCGGAAAGGCCATTATGAATTGTGCCATTAGGCAAGAGTTCTGGGAAAAGGGCTGCGAATGGGGGGTGGGGTGTCTCTGTGTCTCGGGGGGGGGTCACACCATGGATCTTCCCAGACTCCTTCCCCACCATTATCTGGGGTCAAGCCTGTCTTTAGCACCTTCATGTACTTTGCCTGTACTTTCATCCCTCCCTATCGCTTGCTGTGTGCTGGTTTGAAAGGTGGTACAGTCCTCATGCAGGGACTGCGCTGCTTCCGTTCTCGTGTGGGGAGCATTGGTTTGCATTTGACTCCATCTGCAAATCTTCTTCTCGATCCCTGACCAAAGTCCCTGTTTCTCTGGGACAGGATTCTGTTGGCTTTTCCCCTCATATGGGGAGTGGTTTTTAAACAGGCGACGTCTCCCTCCTTCTCCTCCCTGTCTCAAAACCTGAGCCACCGCGGAGGCTGTATTGTCTCGGAGGAACTTGTTTGACATGGTAGTTTTGGGCTGGACAAGAGGGTCTTGGAATTGCAGGTGTGGGAGGGGATGAGGGGCAGAGACACATCCCTGCCTGGGACTCTGTGGGGATTCTCTTCATGCCAACTTTCCCTTTGCTCCCTGCAGGCTCATTTGTCTTTGTCAACAGTGGACCCCTGACTCTGCATGGGGGCAAGGCTTGGCTGGTCAGCCCGACTCTGCTGCTTAACGGATCCTGCCATGTGAGTTTCCTCATTGCTTCCGTCACCGGGAGAGCAGCACTCTCAGTTTTTTTAAAAGAAACTAAATTAAGTTGTTGTTTGAATGAGAAACGACTAGGAGGGGCAAAGCCTGACTGCTCCCCAAACAGAAGCAGCTAGTTTTCCCTACAGCTTTGCCATCTGGAGCCCTGCTGGATCCACCCCAACGCCTCACATCCAACTTCCAGGAAGCCCACAAACTGACTATGAGGGCAGTGGCCCTCTCCTGCTTGTGCCTTAGCAGCAACTTGCAAACGGGGAGAGACTACCTCTGTACGTGGAGGTTCCACAGAAGTGCAGGCCAGTAGAAAGAACCTCAAGGAGCAGGTGATGGGGAGGACAGCGTTGGTGATGCTGGGCTAAGTGGCCTGAACCCAGGAAGTGTCTCTGTCCTGTTTTGGACCCGTAGCAGTTTCTGTCACAGCTTCGCAGCAGCCCCAGCTAGCTCAGTTGAACACTGACTGGCAGCAGCTTTCCAGGGTTCCAGACCCCAGGAGGGTCTGTCCCAGCTGCCAGAACACCTTCTGGGCTTTCCCACCAGACTGCAGCCCTCCCCCTCTGTGTGTAGTGGTGAGCCAGAAGCCTTCCGGAGAAGGGCACTTGATGTTGCCTGTCTTCTACTGCTGAGCTTCCTTGCATGCTGGCTTTCCCTGGAAGGTGGGCTAAGGAGTCTCCCTGGCAAAGGGGGATGGTCTTGCCCTGTACCCTCCACCCATGGGTTGCTCTGCCTCTTTCCAGCTGGTGCTCTACATCCACCTTTTCGACTCGGACACCAACAGCCTGAACATCTATTACCAGACGGAAGGAAATGCTCCTCAGCTTGTCAGGAGCCGGTCTGGGGACCTGGGTGACTTCTGGTTCCGGGAGAAGGTGGACTTCAGCCTGACAAAGGAGGAGGAGTTCCGGGTGGGTTGAGAAGGAGGCCCTGGAGGGAGGCAGGACAGTGGCCGCAGTGCTCTGGACTCGGGGGCAAAAGGGGTTGGGCAAGATGTCTCTGCCCTCTTGTACGTGTTGACTGGGTGCTGTCTGCTCTCTCAGATTGTCATTGAGGGGGTGATCGGAGCGGGGCGCAAAGGCAGCATAGCCCTGGATGACCTGACTCTGTCTCCTGGCTGCATGGAGACTAACAGTGAGTGTGGGAGGGGGTGGTTCTGGAATTCCTTGCCTCTCTCCACTCCCCAGCTGTGCTGTTGTCATAGCCTCCCCCTTCCTCCTGCCTGGGAACCCCTCCAGGTTTGGCTGAGTGCACCGCAGGCTTTTGCAACACCAACGGGCTCTTGATTGGCACCTCAGGGCCTTGACAGTGACATCTGACCTGGACCTCTGTTGCTAGAGCTGGGCTGCAAAGTGCTTTCTGGAAATCCTAGCCCTGGTCCCCCTGCCCATCCTGGGGGAAAGGCAGCCTGTGGATCCTGCCCCCTGAGTCAGATGCTTGATCTGTCTAGTTCAGCAGTGTCTGGGCCGGGACCTGCGGCAGCTCTCCGGGGTCTCGAGGGGAGAAGGGGGCTGGCCGATTCTTGCGCCTGGAGACGCTGCCAGAATTCAGCCTGCCTGCAGAACAGCTTTCTGTTGCAGCCCCCGCCAGGCCTGGCTTCTGTGACGGGGGTCTCTTTTTGTGTTCCGTTCAGGTACGTTTCCCGTCCCCCCTGATTCGAGCGGCCCCGGCCTCTGCGGCCCAGACCGGTTTGCGTGCAGTGACGAGAGCTGCATCTCCGCGGAGCTGGCCTGTGACTTCAAGGTCGACTGCAGCGACGGCTCTGACGAGCAGCATTGTGGTAAATGGCCAGGCAAAGGGCCGCTGTCCAGCTGGGCCCGTGAGCCACGCTCCGAAGCTGGCAAGATGGGAATAGTTTGCTGCAGAGAGGGGCGTTCCCCAGACGTGCCCCAGCGGTGGGGCGTTTGGAAGGTTCTCCCGGGCATGCCTTTTCTGTCGAGGTGTGAGTCGGGTGCTGGAGGGAGAGAGCAGGAAATGAGGAGCTGGGGATGTAGTGCCAGGTAACCCACTGAAAAGTCACCTGTCTGCCAGGAGCCACCTCGTTTGTTGACGGCACCGGAGGCTGGATGGACATCAGTGTGGGGCGGCTGGAGTGGGCGGTTGGAAGAGACAATTCTCGGCTGAATGTTGCTGGTGAGAGCAGGCTGGGGGTGGGAGGCTGTGGTGACCGAGGTGGGGGGCAGGTAGAGGAGGCAGGCGGCCTTGGGGGCAGCAAGAGGCCTCCCCCCAAAGCTGTGCACTCGGCCCCCCTTCCCCAGTGTCGCCCACTGTGATTGGCAGGGGCCTTTCCCAGCCTGTCGCCTGCTGAGCGAGGGCCCCTCTCTCATGGAAGTGCTTGTGGGCCTCCCCAAGCCTCTCGGAACAAGATCGTGGTTCTCATCCTGCCCTGGGCATTCTGCCCATATATCACATGGAAACTCTGGGTTTTCTTTCCCCTTCAGGGTCCTTTTTCAGCCTCCGGGAAGCCCCGGGGCAGATGCTGTCGCCGGCCAAGGCTGCCACCCCGGTCTTGGGCCCTTCAGGCTTGGCCTGTACTCTGGAGATGGACTTCACCATTGGCCCTCAAGGTATCCACCCCCCCCCCCCGGCTCTGACCCCTGTCCTTGTCCAGCAGACAGTGCTCTGGGACGGGCAGAGAAGCCTTCTCTCTCCCTCTGCCACTGACCCCTGCAGCTCGACTCAAAGAGCACCGCCTTTTTCTAGGGTTGCTCATTCTTGCCGTCGCGGACGAGCGCCTTGGAACCCGTCGTTTGGTGTGGTACGAGCTGGGTGGTGGCCCCTCAGCACAGAAGCAGGCCAGGGTGCCTCTTGGGGCCCGAGACAGGCCCTTTCAGGTAGGGGAGGCCTGTAGCCCCCTCCGTCTCCCAAAGGAGTGCGGAGTGTTGAGCAGGTGTGCCAGGAAGGTTGTCCCCACTGGTGGGCTTCTGTCCTGTCCCACAGCTGCCCCCACACCAGGGGCGACCCTGGCACTCAGAACAGTGCCCCGCCTCTGACCCTTTCTTCCTCTTCCCTCAGCTTGAGCTGCTGGCTCTGGACAGTCTCACCGGCAGCGGGAAGGCCCTTCTCGCCATCCGCAACATTTCCTTTGCCAACTGCGACGCCAGTGCCACCCAGGTGCTGCCTTCAGGTAGAGCACTCCCCTGCCACCTGCACTTGGCTCGTGAGGTTCTGTGGTCAAGATGGCCATGCCTGTTTGTGCCTGCCTGGGCTGTGACCAGGGGGTGGCGCCCCTGTTGCCCTGGAGTGAGGTGACTGTTTTGAGGCAGGGACAGAAGTTGGGAGATGGGCTTGTTGGATTAAGTCCATCTCCGGGCCTGCAGGCCAATGCAGTTGAAATAGAACTATTACCCAAAGGGGAGCTGTGTGTGCTTGTGGGGCAGCAAGGACAGCAGACATAGGGAGCTGCTTTGGTGGAGTCAGGCCCTTGGTTTGTCTTGCTCAATACTGTCAGGCTGCCTGGCCACAGCCGTCCAGGATCTTCTTTCCCAACCCTGCCTGGAGATGCTGCCAGGTGTTGCCTTCGCATACGGAGCAAAGGCTGGACTGCCAAGCTCTGTCTCTTCTTCAAAGCGTCTTGGAGACAGCAGTCCACAAAAGCGTTTGCTAAACTAAACTATAGGAGCTGTCAGGATTAGTTGCTGCTGTTCGTAATACTATTGGAAGAAAGATACAAGCTGCACAAATTATATTCTGGCCAAGTTAGCCAAGTCAAATGGAACAGCTGAGCTCAAGGAATTCAAAGAGCAACCTGGACAACTGATTTGGGCCAGTCAGGTGGACCAAATGGAGCAGGGTAAGCCAGAAGTTCCCAGGCTTGCTTGGGTCACGATGCCACTGCGGCCTCTTCTTCCTGGCTCAGCCAGACGCTTTCATCTTGGATCTGGCAAGATCCAAGATGGCGGCACCCAGGGGAGCAGGTAGAAAGCACCACCGGGGACATCCCACAGCACCCCTGTGAGTGTGCCACAACGCCCTAAGGTGTCACGCTTTGGGAGCCCCTGTTACCCCAAAGCAAGAGTTAAGCAAGCCCAGTAGATCAGACCAAATGGATTAAGAAAACATCCACATGTCGGACGGTTCCGTTGGATAGTCCCGATCCTGGTTTTGAGAGAGAAGGGGATATAAACCCCTCCCCACCCTTGGCAGCGTACCGATTTTAAGGGCTGGTCCAGGCACACGGTTCTGCAGCTCTGCCTTTGCTCTCCCCGCCCCCAGAGCTCTCCTGCAACTTTGAGAGGGGCTGGTGCGCGTGGTTCATAGAACAGGATGACGGCTTTGAGTGGGAGAGAAGGACGAGCCGCGGGCGGGACGCGGACCACACGACAGGCTCAGGTAAGGACAAGGCGAGGCTCTCTTGGTCGGAGGCACAAGAGTGCTGCAGGGGGGCCCTTTGTTGTTGGGGGGGATGGATTCCCGGTGTTTGGCTTTTGCTCTGTAATCTCCCCTGTCGAGCTTGAATCTGGGACTCTGACCTCACTGTTGCAGCCTTGAAAACGTGTCCCTGCCGCTTAGGAAACTCCCCCTCTTAAAATTCAGAGACTGGGAAGTCAGAAATGCCCAGGGCAGGGTTTCTGCTGAGTCCCCAAGGGCTGCCAGTAGGTGTGGTTCTGTTCCACGCTTCTTGGTTCCAGAGGACCAAGCGCAGGCCTTGTCTTACAGGCTCTTTCCTGTCCGCGGATCCTCTGGTTCCCGGCCCCGAAGGCTTGAGCGCCCGCCTTGTTTCTTCCCCCCAAGTCTCCAACGGCACAACCTGCCTCTCCTTCTGGTACCGCATGGACGGTCCACAGATTGGTAAGGTGATCTCTGCTGAGCAGAGCGTCAGCTTTCCTTGTAGTCCACCCAGAAGGATCTGGTGGTTCGCTGTGGGCAGCAGGGCCCTTATGGATAGCCTTGGGCCCAATCCAGCAGTGTGCTTCCTGTGTTCTCAATTTGTTGTTGCCGGCAGTGGATGGCAGTGGCTCTCCAGGGGTTCAGAAAGTGAAGTGTCCTGCCAGGGATTGAACTGGGCCCTTCTGTGTGCCAGCAGGGGCTCTGCCATTGAGCTGCAGGCTGTCTTCCTCCCCAGTTCCTGCCCCTCAGTTCCTTTTTCCTTGCAGGCACCCTGAACTTGAAAGTGAAGCATCCTGGGGAAGAAGAGCAACTGCTCTGGACCAGAAGGGGGAGCTACGGGGCCGTGTGGCACCGGGGACTGTCTACACTTGTCCACCAGAGCGACCAGCACTACCAGGTGAACCTTCCTGGGGCACCGGAAGCAGAGATGCGAACCAATAAGCCGGGCTGGCTTGTAACGTAAATTTGAGGGGCTTAAACAAAAAAAGAAGCAAACGGGTTCTTGGGATGCCGAATGCCGACCCAGGTGTGGCGAAGAGCCTCTTCTCACCGGCTTTGCCTCCCTTCCAGGTGATCTTTGAGGCTCTCCGGGATGGCTTCCTGGGCACAATGGCGCTGGATGACATCAGTGTGACGCCCGGAGCCTGCGCAGCGCAGAAGGAGTGCTCCTTTGAGGCAGACAACTGCGGCCTTGAGATGGGCAAGCAGGACGCCTGGGTGCGGCGGAACGGGGCGGGAGGCCAGGGCCCTCCAACAGACCACACTCTAGGCACGCCTGCAGGTAAACCGCGCCAGTGTGTTGCGTCTCCCTGGGCTTAATTCCTTGGGAAGGGCCCTGAAGGGTCTGGTGCAAGGTGGGCCTCGTCCAGTATCCTGCTCCCCAGAGCAGCCAGCCAGCCAGATGTCTCTGGGAAGCCCCCAAACAGAGACTGAAGGCAGCAGCTCATCCCTGTTATTTGTCCCCCACCCCACATCTGGGCGTGGAGGCTCAGCTTAGCTGAACAGGCACTGGTAGGTTTGTCCTCTGTGAAGGTGAAGTGGGGCTGGGCTGAGAAGCAGGACACGGAGGGGGAGGAGAAAGGAGAATTTTTACTAGTAATGAAGGTGTTCAAAGGCATTTTAGATGCATTGAAGATGCTGTGAAGATAATAATGAGCCCCCCCCCTTCCAGGGCATTACGTGATCATCAACACCAGCTCAAGCGCCCTGCCCGCTGGGCGGAAGGGCAGCCTGCAGTCCCAAGTGTTCCTTCCGCTGCGTCACACCCACTGTGTGACCTTCTGGTACCAGCTGAGCGACAGTGACCCAGGTGAGGCTGTGTCCCTGGAGGAGGAGTGGGGTGGGGGGAGGGAGCCTTGGCTTCAGCGTGACTGGGGGTGGTGGCAGCCTGAGGGTCACCGGCTTCATCCGTGTCCGGTGGGGAGCCCTGACCCTGTGGCTCCTCTTGCTAGGATCTTTGCGCGCCTACGTGAAGGAGGGAGCTGCACCCAGGGAGATGCTGCGCGTTGGCCCGGTGCAGGGGGCAGCCTGGCGTCGCAGCAGCTTTGAGGTGGAGGTCCGGCAGGCATGGCAGGTGGGTGATGCCGATGAGGTGGAACGCGCAGCGTGTATTCCCCAAGGCAGTGCTGGTGCAGCCCCTGTGGTGCTCTCCGCAGGACAAATCATCCTAATGGAAGGCTGCGGCTCCTGGCCTGGTGCTTGAACACGTCCTCTAAGAAAGACCTTGCAGAGCTCTGTCTAGAACACGGCTGAGCCGCTGCTCTGTCCCCTGGAGTCGCTCTCAGAGCTCGCTCAACCCCCCCCCCCCGCTGGTGTGTCTCCCGGACAGGTGCTGTTTGTGGCAGAAAGTGCTGGGATGAGCCCCTCTTCCTACGTGGCCCTCGACGACTTGCATGTGACGGAGGGGGCATGCCCCGGACCAGGTGACTGCAGCACAGTTGCTTCCTGGGGGTGGGGTGGGGGGTGGGCAGCAGCTTTGCCGTCTGCAGGAGTAACCGTGACATTCTTGCGGCCAGGATCCTGTGACTTTGAGACAGGCACCTGTGGGTGGAGCAAGCCGCACGGAGACTGGTACGGTTGGGACTGGAAGGAAGGCCTCACACCGACCCAATCCCCGTTCCCCAAGGTGGACCACACTCTTGGGACGAATGCGGGTAAGACCCAGCTCCGGTGCTTTAGGGAGGAAGGTCAGGCTGTGAGGCGGAGCTGCTTCAGCATGGCTGTCTCTGCCACGAAACGCGACTTAGCTGCTCGTGTTTGACCAGGCTTCATGGAGGAAGGTCCATTTGGGTTTGCTTTCTGACCTTGTGCTCCGAGCTCGTCTTGGGAGCAAGCAAGTTTAACTGCCAGCCAGAAGACAGACTTTGCGGAGAAGCTCCGCTGAGCCCTTGTGGTAATCCCCAAGAAATAATTTAACTGCCAGTAAGTGAAGCGACTTGCTCAGGAGCTGAGAAGGACACTTCTTGATCAGCTTGCAAATTGCTCACCTCTTGTAAAGTTTAATTCCCCCCAAAAGTCAACAAATACATTAGTTTGTTGAGCAGCTCAGGACTGGGAAAGCTCTTTTTTTCTGCTTGTATATCTGACAAGTTCTGTTTCTGGAGATCTTTCCTCACTTCCCTTGTTTTTAAATCTTCTGCAGAGATAAAACTGATCCAAACCGAAACGGGAACGTTGGCAGATGAGATTTGGCAGCTGCCAGGAGGGTGGCAGTCGAAGGGGTGGTGGGAGGGGCATTAATGGAATCTGGCTTCCCTGCTGAGCAGCCACCCACGTGTGCCCCTCTCTCTGCAGGACACTATGCCTACGTGGATATTGCAGTGCTGGCGATGGGCAGGACTGCAGCCCGCCTGGTGAGCGAGCCCCTCCCAGCCACCACGGGCTCCTGCCTTCACTTCTACTACAACATGAATTTCTTCGGGCAGAGCTGTAAGTGAAAGCCAGAGAGAGAGAGAGAGAGAGAGTGTGTTTTTTGGGGGGAGAAGTAAGAAAGATGCCCAATCTCATTTCATAGCAACTGTCTGAAACTGGGACAAACTTGGCCTGTCCTCAGCTTCCAGGGACTGAAGACATAGAATGGCTGAGGCAGCAGGGGCATTTCTGTCCCTCTTGCCCCCCTCTTTTTCCAGTACTGGAGTGGGGGGAGGAGGAAGTGAGGTGAAGATGGGCAGTACCACCAGTCTGCTACTTGTGGCAACCATCTTAGTTGGCCTTATGGAGGGCCGGCCCTGAACATGTTTCTGGAGGCAGGAGAATAGTGTCCCCTGCCCAGATTCGTGTCACAATTTGTGGAGGGGGGGGGGGAATTAACCTCTTAAAGACCTGTTGTTGGAAGACACATGTTTGTTTTGGGGACTTGAAGGACTGAGGTAGACTTCTGCACGCGGCCTGAGAACTGAGTGTTATAGAAACAGAGTTTGTCCCACGAGTTTGACCCACCAACCCCCTGCCAGTAGCAGGAAATCCTCCTAAGAGCATCTCTAGCAGGTGTTGTCTTGTCTCCCCCTCCCCCTCCAAATGTTATGCGTTGGTAGCCCAAGCAGAGCTCCAGGTCAAGCTTTCCAGCCTGGAAGGGGAGCGAAGGATGTGGAGCGCTACCGGAGATCAAGGTCGAGGTTGGAGGCATCAGTCCCTCTTTGTTACGAGCCTCACCGAGTTCCAGGTACGGTGGCCAAAAAGTGGCCAAGTCCTGGGAATGCTCCACTGGGTATCGTGAAGCACTCCCTGTCCAAGGAGGGGGGCTGCGGGGCTGGGAAAGGGGCAGATGGTGGTGACCAGATGGATCGGGGGGCTGGAGCACCTTCCTAGGCCTGTTCCCCCCCCCAAGAGTTGAGTTCAGCCCTTGGCCCACCCCAACACCTCTTTGCAAACACAGAGCATATTAGCACTGCCTCGCCAAGGTGCTGGTCGGCGCTGTCTGCCCTTCTGCTTACATCTACCTTCTTCCCCTGCAGATTGTGCTGGAAGCCTCCAGGGGCGTGTGGGCCAATTCTGAAACCATTGCTGTGGATGACGTCTTGTATGTGGCTGGGACGAGCTGCAGTGCCACGGAGGGGGGGCAGGAGGGGGGCCCAGAAGAAGGTGAGGTTCTGCTTCTGCCTACCCGTGTTTCTGGCCCTACTGCCAACAGGCTGAGAGTTGCCGTTTGGCGTTGTCCTTTCTCTCTTCTTTGCCCAGGTGGCAGCTCCAGCAGCGGGTCGGTGGCAGGGCTGGTGGTCGGTGTTGTCTTTTCCATCCTCCTGGGTCTCCTTGGCGCTGCCATCGGTGTGTATTGTCTGAAAAAGCGGAGAGCGGCCGGCGGTGGGGTGCCAGAGATCAGCAGCAGCCAGGGGTTTGACAACATCACGTTTCGAGATGTAAGGCGCCTTCTGGGCTGGGCTACCTTTTTGGGCGGGGAGTGGGCCCCCAAGATGCTCTGGGGCTCTGCTGTGGTGCTTGCTTGTTACATTTAATGCTCTGTTCTTGAGCCAAGGCTGGTTCCCAAAGCAGTGTGGAGCTAAGAGCCACCCAAAGGCCTGCTGTTTGGGATTTGTGGAGGGGGGGGTCTTTCCTAGTCCTGTAGGTGGTATTACCACTCAGGTTCTGGAGTCTTTTCTCCTGAGAGGACAGGAGGAGCTTCAGGCAGACCTGTGCCAGGAACTGCCCTCTTAGTAGCACAGGGCTTGCCTGCCAGGTGCCCACTGTGGTCTAAAGAATATGAAGTCAGTCTGGAACTGATGGGAGACTTCTTGGGCTTGTGCCAAAGCTGCAGAACTCCCTTCCGCAACCCTGCTGGCTTTTTTTATTGGGTCTGTTCTGATTCTTTCTCTTCCCCTGAATCCAGCAGTCATTTTAAAATTTATTTGTGGTGGTGACCGGCTGTTTGGATTGTATTTTAAAATATTGCTGCACCATCCTAAGACGTGACCTTTACCTTTCATTGCAGGACAGAGTCATAATACCGCCGATGCCCTCTGAGGAAGAAATGTAGCAGCTGCCCACCCCCCAGCTGCATGGAACAAACGGCTTGCACTTTTCGGGCCTCTTTGTTGAGCCTTCAGGTAGCCTTTTGCACAACTCCACTGCACCCCTCAACGCCGCACCTTTTCCAGTCATGGAAGTGTCTCCATCCTCCCTCTGGGGTATTGGAACTGGCTCGTTTATGCCCAATAAAGACGCTTTTTTCATACCTGGTGCTCAACAAGATTTTCATCTCTGCTTCAATCTGCACTTTCCTTATAAGGCAGGGCACACAAACCCCGGTCCTGGAGCCACTTGCAGCCATCGGGGCCTCCCAGTCTGGCCCACAGGGAACCCCCAGTCTCCTTCAACATCTGGCTCTCCTGAGACCTGCTGTTAATCTGCCATCCTTTTTGCACTTCTGGTCATAGCCACAAGAGGGCAGACTTTTCTGCTACCTGTGTATTCATTATTGGCAGCTCTTTGCACCGCCAGGCATGAGGGCAGACTTTTCCCTTCCCTGTTTGAGTGGCACCCTCCACACCTGTGTCCCTGGTTATTTGGTTGCCCAGTTGCACTTCCACTTATGTCCACCGGAGGGCAGACTTTTCTAATGCCTGTTTTTTATTATTGGCAGCATTTTGCATTGCCAGGCATGAGGGCACACTTTCTTCTTCCCTGTTTGATTGGCACCCTCCACACCTGTGTCCCTGGTTATTTGGACGCCCAATTGCACTTCCACGTATGTCCACTGGAGGGCAGACTTTTCTGTTTGTTCATTATTGGCAGCATTTTGCACTGCCAGGCCTGAGGGCACACTTTCCTCTTCCCTGTTTGATTGTCGCCCTCCACACCTGTGCCCCTGGTTATTTGGGTGCCCAATTGCACTTCCACGTATGTCCAGCGGAGGGCAGACTTTTCTAATGCCTGTTTTTTATTATTGGCAGCATTTTGCATTGCCAGGCATGAGGGCACAATTTCCTCTTCCCTGTTTGATTGTCGCCCTCCACACCTGTGTCCCTGGTTATTTAGCTGCCCAATTGCACTTCCACTTATGTCCACCGGAGGGCAGACATTTCTAACGCCTGTTTTTTATTATTGGCAGCATTTTGCATTGCCAGGCATGAGGGCACACTTTCCTCTTCCCTGTTTGATTGGCACCCTCCACACCTGTGTCCCTGGTTATTTGGTTGCCCAGTTGCACTTCCACGTATGTCCACCGGAGGGCAGACTTTTCCAATGCCTGTTTGTTTATTATTGGCAGCATTTTGCACTGCCAGGCCTGAGGGCACACTTTCCTCTTCCCTGTTTGATTGGCACCCTCCACACCTGTGCCCTGGTTATTTGGTTGCCCAGTTGCACTTCCACGTATGTCCACCGGAGGGCAGACTTTTCCAACGCCTGTTTGTTTATTATTGGCAGCATTTTGCACTGCCAGGCCTGAGGGCACACTTTCCTCTTCCCTGTTTGATTGGCACCCTCCACACCTGTGCCCTGGTTATTTGGTTGCCCAGTTGCACTTCCACGTATGTCCACCCGAGGGCAGACTTTTCCAATGCCTGTTTGTTTATTGTTGGCAGCATTTTGCATTGCCAGGCATGAGGGCACACTTTCCTCTTCCCTGTTTGATTGTCGCCCTCCACACCTGTGTCCCTGGTTATTTGGTTGCCCAGCTGCACTTCCACTTATGTCCACCGGAGGGCAGACTTTTCTAATGCCTGTTTTTTATTATTGGCAGCATTTTGCATTGCCAGGCATGAGGGCACAATTTCCTCTTCCCTGTTTGATTGGCACCCTCCACACCTGTGCCCTGGTTATTTGGTTGCCCAGTTGCACTTCCACGTATGTCCACCGGAGGGCAGACTTTTCCAATGCCTGTTTGTTTATTGTTGGCAGCATTTTGCATTGCCAGGCATGAGGGCACACTTTCCTCTTCCCTGTTTGATTGTCGCCCTCCACACCTGTGTCCCTGGTTATTTGGTTGCCCAGCTGCACTTCCACTTATGTCCACCGGAGGGCAGACTTTTCTAATGCCTGTTTTTTATTATTGGCAGCATTTTGCATTGCCAGGCATGAGGGCACAATTTCCTCTTCCCTGTTTGATTGTCGCCCTCCACACCTGTGTCCCTGGTTATTTGGTTGCCTAGTTGCACTTCCACTTATGTCCACCGGAGGGCAGACTTTTCTAATGCCTGTTTTTTATTATTGGCAGCATTTTGCATTGCCAGGCCTGAGGGCACAATTTCCTCTTCCCTGTTTGATTGTCGCCCTCCACACCTGTGTCCCTGGTTATTTGGTTGCCCAGTTGCACTTCCACTTATGTCCACCGGAGGGCAGACTTTTCTAATGCCTGTTTTTTATTATTGGCAGCATTTTGCATTGCCAGGCATGAGGGCACAATTTCCTCTTCCCTGTTTGATTGTCGCCCTCCACACCTGTGTCCCTGGTTATTTGGTTGCCTAGTTGCACTTCCACTTATGTCCACCGGAGGGCAGACTTTTCTAATGCCTGTTTTTTATTATTGGCAGCATTTTGCATTGCCAGGCATGAGGGCACACCTTCCTCTTCCCTGTTTGATTGGCACCCTCCACACCTGTGCCCTGGTTATTTGGTTGCCCAGTTGCACTTCCACGTATGTCCACCGGAGGGCAGACTTTTCCAATGCCTGTTTGTTTATTGTTGGCAGCATTTTGCATTGCCAGGCATGAGGGCACAATTTCCTCTTCCCTGTTTGATTGGCACTTTCCACACCTGTGTCCCTGGTTATTTGGTTGCCCAGTTGCACTTCCACTTATGTCCACCGGAGGGCAGACTTTTCTAATGCCTGTTTTTTATTATTGGCAGCATTTTGCATTGCCAGGCATGAGGGCACACCTTCCTCTTCCCTGTTTGATTGGCACCCTCCACACCTGTGCCCTGGTTATTTGGTTGCCCAGTTGCACTTCCACGTATGTCCACCGGAGGGCAGACTTTTCCAATGCCTGTTTGTTTATTGTTGGCAGCATTTTGCATTGCCAGGCATGAGGGCACAATTTCCTCTTCCCTGTTTGATTGGCACTTTCCACACCTGTGTCCCTGGTTATTTGGTTGCCCAGTTGCACTTCCACTTATGTCCACCGGAGGGCAGACTTTTCTAATGCCTGTTTTTTATTATTGGCAGCATTTTGCATTGCCAGGCATGAGGGCACACCTTCCTCTTCCCTGTTTGATTGGCACCCTCCACACCTGTGCCCTGGTTATTTGGTTGCCCAGTTGCACTTCCACGTATGTCCACCGGAGGGCAGACTTTTCCAATGCCTGTTTGTTTATTGTTGGCAGCATTTTGCATTGCCAGGCATGAGGGCACAATTTCCTCTTCCCTGTTTGATTGGCACTTTCCACACCTGTGTCCCTGGTTATTTGGTTGCCCAGTTGCACTTCCACTTATGTCCACCGGAGGGCAGACTTTTCTAATGCCTGTTTTTTATTATTGGCAGCATTTTGCATTGCCAGGCATGAGGGCACACCTTCCTCTTCCCTGTTTGATTGGCACCCTCCACACCTGTGCCCTGGTTATTTGGTTGCCCAATTGCACTTCCACTTATGTCCACCAGAGGGCAGACTTTTCTAATGCCTGTTTTTTATTATTGGCAGCATTTTGCATTGCCAGGCATGAGGGCACACCTTCCTCTTCCCTGTTTGATTGGCACCCTCCACACCTGTGCCCTGGTTATTTGGTTGCCCAATTGCACTTCCACTTATGTCCACCGGAGGGCAGACTTTTCTAATGCCTGTTTTTTATTATTGGCAGCATTTTGCATTGCCAGGCATGAGGGCACACCTTCCTCTTCCCTGTTTGATTGGCACCCTCCACACCTGTGCCCTGGTTATTTGGTTGCCCAGTTGCACTTCCACGTATGTCCACCGGAGGGCAGACTTTTCCAATGCCTGTTTGTTTATTGTTGGCAGCATTTTGCATTGCCAGGCATGAGGGCACAATTTCCTCTTCCCTGTTTGATTGGCACTTTCCACACCTGTGTCCCTGGTTATTTGGCTGCCCAGTTGCACTTCCACTTATGTCCACTGGAGGGCAGACATTTCTGCTCCCTGTTTATTATTTGCCAGCCCCAGGAATGGGGAAGAGATTTGTGAGATTAGAAATTGGAGGGAGACATGTTCTCCCTCTCCTCTAAATTGTTTGTTTCAGACATTGGGGTCCCCTTCTCACTCCTACGTATATTATAGTTTCCTGTGGATTTTAGTAGCAAACCAGTTTTAGTTGGTAGGCAGGGCTTAAACAGAAAGGCTGCTAACAAGTATGCCTGTTGAGGTGAATTTAGCCTCTGCAACTACAACACCCCCCCACCCGCCAAATGGCATAGCCTCAGTAGACAGAAAGACAGAAAAGCAGCCGTGGTGGAGGGTCACAAGCTTTATTCAAGGTCTCCTTAGAGCAGCTGGAAGGAATAGACAAATGGACAGCAGCAATTCAAGCCCCCCACGGTGTTTCTCAGACCCCCGAACCCTACCCCACCAATTAGTCAGGCCAAGACTCCCATGCGATCAGCTGATCCTAAACACCAAAAGACAGAACACCTTGTAATTTTTTCTGCCCCTGCCGGAATCAGATGCAGCAGTTTGACTAGGCTTTTTGGATAACTCAGTCTCTGAAAGGATGAGCATTCAGGAGAAAGAAAGAGAATTACTGGTAGAGAGGAGTGCCGGCTGGCAGCAGGGCCGAGATGCTGCGGGTTTCCCCTCGAGCGAGGCCAACTGTGTCTTGCTGGGCCTGGTGCAAACAAAGAGATCCTGGCTGTCCGGGAGGGGGAACGGCCAGGCGAGATCAGTCGGGGCCAACTGATTTCGAGGCTTTGTCATCACTTCCCTTTGGGGCCCTTTTCGAGGGGCTTCCCAATGTCCCTCCCACGGAGCTTAAGGCCTGCAAGGAGAAGGAAGAGACAGGAATGGAACTGCTGGAACACACACAGCTGCCTTAGTAACAGCAAGGCCCCTTCTCTCTCTGGACCCACTGAGCGATGCAGCTCGTTGGCAGTGACTTAGGCAGAGAGGCCTTCCCAGCTCTCCTCCCTGGAATCTGCTCAGCTGTGAGCCTGGGGGGGGGGAGCTCCCTCAGTTGCCTTTCTCCAGTGTCCCTGCTGCTGCTCAGGGTGGCCACCCGAAGTGCTCTGCAGTCACCCACTCCCCTATCTTGCTTTCAAAACTGAGCAAAGCACAACTCCAGCCCAGGTCCCCTGAATCCAAGGCCTGCATTGCCTGTGGGTGCTCCCAGTTCCAAACCCAGCCCCAGAGCATGGCAACTTGGACAACATCCAACACAAGACAAGAACAGGGTCAGAGAAAAGAAATGGCTTTCGGCCCCCCTTCCTGGCAGCTGCTAGTTGGAGCAGGTCTTTTCTAAATATGCTACTGTCATCTCCAGGGCCAGGAGCCTCTCCCTGGTCCATCAGGAAGCCAGAGGGCCTGCTGAGTCCTTGGCAGCTGAACTGCAGGGGTCCTGGCCACAAGTCACCCTTTTCCAAACTTGGACAGGGACTGCTGCATTATGAAAAGGGAAGACACTCACTGATGGCTCTTTCGATCTTGCCCAGCACCTGGTTGTTGGGAATGGCCTTGCCAGATTCGTAGTCGGCGATGACTTGCGGTTTCTCATTGATTTTCTAGAAAACAAAACTGGGATGAGACATCTCAAGATTGCCTCAGACATTTCAAGAAGTCTGGCTGATAGCCAGATGCTGAGGCAGCCTAGTCAGGCTTTCCACTTAGATGGTGCTGCACATGCATTTTATGTGTAGAAAGGGGGCATAGTTGGAGAGCCAGAACAAGGTGGCATAAGCTGTGGGGGGGGGATGCGTGCTATGGGGAAGAAGGAAAATGGCAAGGCCCCTTCAGCCCACGGGGTAGGATTGTCGTGCTCAACAGGGAGACCTCTTCCAAGCCAGAGTTCCGTGACACACAAATCACAGGCAATGGCTGGAGAGCTCCTTCAGAGGAGATTCTGCTGAAAAGCAGGATTGAAATTATCATGTCTCCCATCATCAAGTTATAGAAGCTTCTGCTGCCTTCCACCATTAGGCTCTGAGACGTGACAGGCACACAGGCAGGCAAAGGAACACCCTGGTTTGTGGTTAGAGATGCTCCAAAGCAGGGCCACACACTCCCAGCCTGGGTTAGGGCTGCTGGAGGCCTTGCACTTGATGTCTTCTTGTGACCCATTCCCACAGGGGACTAGGAGGGCACAGTCTCCACACGGACCACCTCCGTCCTGCTATCTGGCAGGCCCAGCACCTACCGTGGCCAGGTCCTTCTGGGTGAGCCCCTTGCTCTGTCTGCCCTGCTGGATCACTTTGCCCACTTCCAGGGGGACCCTGTCATGGTGCAGCTCCTCTGTCTCCCGGTCCAGCTTGGCCGTGTTCTTTGTGATGGAGTGCTGCTTGTTTTGGCCGGCTGCCCCTGCAGGGTGGAAAAGCAGGCTGCTTGGGAGGTCCACTGAAGCCCATGCTGAAGCAACTGCCCTATCCTGTTGCTGCAGGCCAGAGAGCCCTTTCTCCCATCTTCTGGCCAAGCCCCCTCCTATGCTTTGGTTTCAAATTCCAACAGTTCTGTGTTGTGGCCACAGGTACTTTCTTGTGCCCAACCCAAAACTACAACCAATTTGACAGGATGACCTCCACATTCTGGCTCCATGGAAGAAAAACCTTCTCTTGGGTGCCAAATTCAGGATCTAAAAAGCTCCTTGTGTCCCCCTCCCCCCACTGGTAAACAAGACACTGGTTTCTGTTTGTGAGGAACGTTCTCAAACAAAGGGAACGATTATACCTGCTTGGGGGGGATTATGTCAGATACAGAGATGGGAGTTTTCTGCCCCACTGAGCAACGAGAGAGACTTACATTTTTTGGAGGTCTCCACATCCTCTCCTCGTCTCTGAGCAGCGAGGACGGCCTGGGAATGAAGAATCAGCAGTGAGAGTCATGACTGAAAGACAGACAAGGACCCTTTTGTGGGGGCACTTGAAGAACAATCCACCAGCAACAGGAGACGTGGCTGCCAGCATGCAAAGCACCCTGCAGGAAGGGTCCTGACTGCCCAAAGTTGCCCCCCCCCAAAGAACTGACTGGTTCCACAACCACCTGGGGGCTCTAGAACCAGGTCAGCTGCACCCTAAACCTGCGTGGCCAGGAAGGGAGATTTGGGAGCCCAGTAGATCTACATGGTGTTTTGCAAACACAGAACAAGCCTCTCAAATTGCAAGGAAGACAAAATAACAAGGTTGAGATGGCAGCTATTTCATAAACACCTGCGCTGTAAATAGCAGCTTGCCAGACGCCAGAAGCCATCAGTCAGGATCAGGCCCATCTTGTCCAGCACCCTCTTTCCTATTGTGCCCTTCACAGTTCCTCTGGGAGGCCCACAAGCAGGAGAGAGGGACACTCCTCTCCCGCAGACAATTCCCCCACAACTAGCATTCAGGAACACAGGCCGCAATCCTAACCAACTTTTCAGCACTGACATAAGGGCAATGCAACTCCCAGGTAAGGGCTTGAGGAAGCCTCCATGACTGCCCCCCAAATGCAGGATGCAGCACATGCCCCGCTGGCACAGCTATGCCAGTGCTAGAAAGTTGGTTAGGATTGCGCCCATAGCCACTTAACCTGTCCTCCTCCAACCACCTTTTTTAGACGATCCGAGCCACTAATCATCTGTACACCTGGTGGTGGGGAATTCCACAGACTCCCTTTGCACTCTGTCAAGAAGTCCTGAGTTTTGCCTAGCTTAAATCTCCTACCCACCAGCTCCAAGATAGGTTCTAGTCTTGTGAAGGGGGGAGAAGTATTCCCCCTCACCACCCTCCCTGTAACTTTATACAATTCAATGCCAAGTCCTCTTAGTTGTCTCCCCCCCCCCCAGCTCAAAAGCCCCAAAGTTGCTTTTGGACATTCAAGCAGGGTTTGCCTTTTGTCACCAATGACAGACACAAGTGAGGGTCAGGTCATTTTACATATAAGTAAAGACCATATTAAGCTTTTATTTTATACATGGAGAAGAGAGTCAAGCTCTGAGCCAAAAAATAAGCAAGGCTCCTGCTTGCCTGAGTGTCTTGCACCCCCCCCCCCCCCATTTTTGAAAAGATTGTTTTGGTATAACAAAATATACAGAGGTGGTCATAGGGGGGGCTCTTCCCCCTCCCTGCTATTGCATCTGCAAAAAGGAGTGAATGGAGGTGCTTTGAAGTGGGGTGCACTTTTGGGGAGATTCAGGGGCTCTGACATGTGTGAGGAGTCCTTTCTTGTGACATCCAGTTTGAAATAAAAGTGTTGAAACCATCTGAAGTCAATGGAAGAGTCTGCTCAGAAAGGGGAATGAAACTGCCACTTTAAGATGCTAGAGTGGAAAGCTATTGCTGATACTCAAAAAGGGGGTAAACCCACCAGGTGGCAAGTCTAATGAGTAAGGCAGGGACCAGGTGTTGTCAGGGGGCAATTATGCCAAATACCTGAGTGGGGTAAAATGGGCTCCCTGCTGGATCATGACTGGGTAAAAACTCAGCAGGATTCAGGATCATTTGATGGGGTAGTGCCCACTAGGGCTTTTTCTATAAAAGGGGGAGTCTCTAAGGCCTCTGCTTGACACCTGGAGTGCTGTGGGACACTGCCTGACTGAACACCGGCCTTGCAGAGGAGAACCTTGAGACTCTCTCATGTGGTGAGTAGTTAGTGAAGTGGGTTTTTAGCTGCCTTTGAACTATATGGATTTTCTCAACCTCCTTTGAGAGACCCAATTTGAGGGTGGAGAAATTTCCCTTACTTACCAACCTGAGGAAGCTTTAATAAGAAGCACTGGAGTGAATGTTATAGTTTCCCAGAGAAAACTGGGCTCCCCCCCCCCGGAACCCTGGAAAGTTTGGGTGGACTAAGTACCCAGTAACTCTCTTGGGGGGGGGGGGTGAGCCCAGGCATTGGGAAGGAGCTGGGGGGAAAGCACTCAGGGGTTTGCAAGTGGGCAATGGTGCTAAAAAGTGGGGGTGTGGGCTGTTCAAGCCTGGGGCTTGTGCCCTGAATACCTCTGGCCTGATGGGCTTGACAGTTACAGAAGTAAATCAGTCCCTTTTGTAAGCTGCTCTGCTGCTGCTAAGGTTATTTAAGATATGGGCTCCCAGAGAGACACTGATGTGAGGGACTTGGAGCCCAATCCTAGGCCTGACTACTCAGAAGTAAGTCCTATTATAGTCAATGGGGAGTATACTCCCAAGAAAGTGTGGCTAGGATTGCAGCCGTAGGGCATTCCAGTGCACTGTCTTTATTTCTTTCTGACTGTTGTTTGCCTTCCTTATGCTAATTAACAATAAGGGGGGGAGCTGATCTCCTGCTGCTGCCTGTCCTGCTCTAACTTGGGCCATTAATTGCTTTCTAAGGTGGCTTTAATTAGGCTCTGTGGGAATTCTTTTTTAAATTGTGGGCACGATCCTCACCAGGTTTACTCAGAAATAAGCCCTATTTTGTTCAATGGGGCTTACTCTCAGGAAAGTATGGTTAGGATTGCAGCCTGTGCTCTTTAATGAGTTCTGCATTAATCTGAACTGTGGTGAGCTGCTGGGGGAGGATAAAAACACCCTGGAAATGAGTTAATTTTAATAGCTATTATCACTGATAATTAAAAACTATTATTATTACTAATCAATAATGATACAGTAAATGTAATTAGTACTTAATGTCTTATTAATTGATACAATTGATAAGGATATGATACAAATAACCTTATTGATCAATAATGATGTAATTAATAACATAACTAATAAGGATAAATTATTAATCACATCGTTAATTAATATTGATCAACAAGGTTAAGTGTATTATAGTTAATAGTTAATGATTACTATAGTAACACAAGTAACTGCAATCTTAGTCAATAATATTAATGATACAATTGATACTTGATCAGTTACTAATAACAGAATCCCTACTTAATAGCCCAGGGAAGGGGCGTGGCCAGGGCTGAAGGGGGCGCGGCCTCCCTGACAGAACTTTGCAGGCGGGCGGGGCTGTCACGTGACGAGCCGTGAGGGGCGCGAGGGGGAGCCGTTGGGGGAGGGGCGCGGCGCGGCGGGGGCCTCACCTGCTTGGACTTGGCCTGGGCCGCGCTGGGGCCCTTCTTGCGCAGCACCGTCACCGTGTCCCAGTCGCTCTCCGCCATGGCCTCTGCCTCCGCCTCCAGGGGCGGGGACGAAAGAGAGCTCGGCTCGACGCCCATTGGTCCGGCCGCACGCCACTCAGGGGCGGCCCCGCGCCGCCGTTGGCCGGCCCACCCCTCCTGGCCCCGCCCCGCCCCGCGCGCGTCACAATGACGCTCTCCGCCCCCGCTCTCGCTGCCGATTGGCTCTGCCTTCCGGCGCGTCCCGCCCCCTCGACCTCTGTCATGGCAACGCCCAAGGCCCAACCTCGCATGTGTTCCGGACGGGTCCTAAAACACGACTCGCGATGTGATAGGCAGAGGCGTCACGCCAATCTTCGGGGGTCGCCCTGTGATTGGCCGGAAACGCAGTGGTGGGGCGGGACTAAGCAGCAGGCTGTGTTCAACAGGCCCCAGGCAGCCTGATCTAAAGTGGGTTAAAGCAGAACATACGTAAATATATAGATACATGATACATACATACATCACACACACACAGTAAATATGCACCATAATAGTGAATAGTAAACCAATAGTAAATCAGGAGTAAGCCAATAGAAAAGGAAGTTGCATGAAATAAAAAACAGTCACCCTAATGAATAAACATGTACAATTAAATAAAGTAATTATGTAACCCAATAAGCCTCCTTTTCTCCCCCCCCCCCCCATGCCTTGCCCAGTTCCTTGCAGGTGACCTGAGCCCTGCCTTGGGAGAAGGTGCTGGGTACTCACTCTGCGTAGGGCAGGTCCTCTTTCCAGGGCTGACCTGGAGCAAAGCAATCCTGGAGGTTTTCATGGGGCCTGCAGAAATGCCCGTCGCTGCACCTTGCTGGCAGGAGACAAGGTCCAGGAGTAGCTCGGCCAGGCGTGGCAGCTCTTGCCCGGTGGCTGCCCTCTCCCGAGGATGCCGGCTTCGTTCTGTTGGGACAACAACAGCAAAGGATTTATACGCTGCTTTTCAAGTGAAGCTCGCCTGCAAGGTGGCGAGAGGAGTGGCTTCTCGGCAGAGGTGCGTTTGCGCACCTCAACGCTCGACTCTGAGTCGGTTGTGCCCACAGGTTGAGACAGTTCCTGGTGACCAGTCGAAATGGCAGGCAGAGCTCCTGATCTTTTAAGGCTGCAGTTTGGAAGTAAACATCACTGAGTGCAACAGGGCTGACCTCTGCCTGGAGGTTGAGTGACACAGAATTTCTACATGTGTCTGTAGAGGAGCCCTGTGGAACCCCAAAGCCTGGATGCTGCACTGGTTAATACTGTTACAGGTTTTTTTTTGGGGGGGGGGGAACTAAAGGTGAGTATTGCACACACCTTTGTCAAGATCTCTTTTATCCTCTCCAAAGTGAATGAATCTGACTGCTGACTGTGTGAACAGAAGTCCTGATTCCTGGCCAGTAGATGGCAGCCTTCCCTAGCAATCAGTTTCTGAACTGCCCAGCAGGGTAGAACAGGGAACCCTGCTTGTTAATTCATAACTACCCAGATCGCTGCTTTGCTGGGCTCTTCTCTTTCTATTCTTTGCATTTTATTGTCCTGTCTGGAGCGGAGGCTTCCACATAAGCCCCCCAAACTGGACTTTCAAAATATACCTGCAGTAGAATGGACTGTGTCACTTCTGCTCCTCGAAATATAAAATTTCCCTGCAAGCAGAAAACTAGCACAACAAGGGGACAGTCTGGGCAAGCTCCTTTCTCCCTATTAGGCTAAGTTTTTTTCACTGCAGAAATGTTGTTTACCTAGGAAAGCCATAAGAAAACCTTGTTGCGTCCCCCACTCCGCCCTACAGTTTGCAGAGCTCTAGTCCACTCTGCCACCTGGGGATGGGCAAAGAGCAAAGACGCTAACGGATTGTTGACCCTCCAAAGTTTACATTAGAGACTTGGATCCGATTACCTGGAAACTTGGAGGCAGTTGCCCATCAAAAGGGACAAATGAGAGTATGCTGTGTGACTTTTTCTGTGCCTCAGAGCTGGTCTTAAGCCTACTCTGTGCTGCTGCTGATTTTCCAGGCCCTGATGTTGCATCTCTGGAGTGGTTCTGCAGTCCCACCTCCCTGAGTTTTACTCCCCCTTTCCAGGCTATTCTGAAGTTCCAGTTTCTCTTTTGACCAGAAGGCTGAAAGCAGCAGATTCCACTGGAGGAGAGGAATGCTGGAGGCATCTTTCAAAGGTAAGGGCAGTCTGCTTGTGTGTGTGTGTGTGTGTGTGTGTCCCCTTCCCTCACAAAGGCACTGCTGCTTGAGATCCACATATGTGTACAGCCCTAACACTGTGATCACACAGGACACTGAGGGCCCAATCCTGTCCAACTTTCCAGTGCAGGTGCAGCCACAATGCAGCCCCAAGGAAGGGAACAAACGTCCCCTTATGTAGAGGAGGCCTCTGTGGCTACCCCCCATCACAGGATGCAGCTCATGCCCCATTGGCATAGCTGCACCAGTGCTGGAAAGTTGGATAGGATTGGGCCCTAAGACCCCTCCCTGTGTGGTGCACATGTGGGAATCTGGTTAATGTGGGTCAGAAAGTAGAAGGGCACTCTTTGTTTTTAACCATCCATGTACATTTTGGCCCCAGGAAATTTGATTTATATCTGGATTTCTGCATCATGCATTGGGTGGGTTAAGCAAAACCTGCATGAAGCAATCTGTGCGGGATGCTAAACTCCCTGGAGCATTTTTTTTGTCTTGCTGAAGAGTTGGACACATTGATGGAGAAAGAGGCATGCTTGCATCCCGCCCCAGTCCATTACTAAGGGAAGGAACTCTCCACATCCTCAGAGGCACTCCAGTGTGCAGTGCCCTTTGTCTCTGGGGTGGTGCTGTTTCCCTGGTTTTGGAGTCAAGAGGCACTCAGCTGAGAGAACAGCTCAGTTATTAACTGCAGATGAACTGCAGCGAGTGGAGGTGTGGGAATACAGCATGTGTGTTGCAAGGTTGGAAAGAGGTGTGAACACATGTGGGGCGCAGCTGGAATAGATAAGATTTCTTTTCAGCTCAAGGGCTTGGCCCACATTACAAAAATCTGTTCCTGAAAGATGAGCTCCATTTTCTTCAGATGAGTTCTGGAAGTGCTCAGTATCCCTCAGCAGGACCCTGAGTTCCTGCACGGGGGAACCAGCAGCACTGCTGTGACCCATCAGAGGCGGGCTTTTGTCTTCCCTGTTGCCTTTAGGGCTCTTCTGCTGTTAAGCCTGCCTCCCGCAAAGCTGGTATACTGTATTTTTCCTCTTAAAATGGTGTTATAATGTGAAAACAGGCATTTGGCTTTCCCGCAAGTGGACACCGCGGGTGACTCTATCTCTTTGCGACTCTGAATGCAGACACTAAGATAAGGGAGAGGGAGTGGGCGCGGCCTGAGAGAAGAGGGCGGGGCAGTGGGCGTGACCGCGTGGTGGTGGCGGAAGCCGCAGAGGGAGGGAGATAGAGAGGGAAGGCAGGCTTTGAACGGAAGGGGAGGGCGTTGGTGGGGGCATTTCCGGTCTGGAAGCAGGCTGGTGCTGGTGAGTGGGGGAAGGGGAAGGTGGCAGAAGGTGTGGGGGGGCTGCTTGCCCCCCTCAGAGAGGATCATGGGAAGGGGGATCTCACCCTTCATGGGGAGCAGTTGTGGGGCACAGGGGAAGAGGGAGCCCCCAGAAAGTATAAATCAATTATAAGTATACTTATTTCTACTTAATTTAATTCTTATTTCTGGGCTGGATGAGAAATCCCTCTAGGGGGCTAGGGCAGGGGGCGTCATGGACAGGGTGTCCCCTTTCACCCCTCCCCACTCTCCTCACAACATCCCTGCAAGGTAGGCAGGCAGGTGCCTGGCAGAGGACAGAAAAGTTCACTGATGCAGGCAGAAAGTCCCCAGGTTCAGTTCCTGCAAGCGTGGGGGACTGGAAAATGGTCTCTACCCCAAATCTTGGCCCCCTTCCACTCCCCCCACTCTCCTCTCTACAGCCCTGCAAGGCAGGCAGGAAGAAACAGCTCACTGATGCAGGCGGAAGGTCCCCCGCTGCAGTCTCTGCAAGGGGGGGGGGGTCTTGGGTAATGGTTGCCAATGTCAGTGTTGGCAGCACTGAGCTGGTAGACTAACACACAACTGAAGCCTAGAAAGATCTACTCAGAAGTAATTCCCTTTATATTCAGGAGGGCTTACACCCAGGTAAAGGTGGATGGGATTGCAGCTTAAGAGCCTAAGCTTAGGTATGTCTATTCAGAAGTAAGTCCCACTGAGTTCAGTGGGGCTTACTCTCTGGGAAGTGCATGTAGGATTGCAGCCTCAGCAGACAGTCAGCTCCCCAGGTGGCTGGAGGGGGCCTCTGTCGGTCAGAGGGGATGCAAATGGTTTGCGGGCAGAAGGTCCCAATCCCTGGCAGCATCTCCAGGGAGGGACTGGGAGAAAATAGTCTCTGGCTGACTGAGAGCCTGGAGAGTTGCTTCCAGTCAGAGTAGAGCCAGGGGAACCAGGGGTCTGCCTTGGTGGAAAGCAGCCATGTATGCTCCTCTGCTCATGCTTCTAGTCCTTTAGCCTTGCAAAACCCCTGCAAGGAAGATGTGGCTCTGTTGGGGGGGGGGGGGGAAGGCAACTGGTCCAAAGTCAGGCATGGCCAAGAGAGTAGTAGATGAGGAGCTGGGAAAGACCCAGGATGAAGTTTCCGCCCAGCTGTAAAACTTGCTGGGTGACTTCGGGCCAGTCGCTCTTTCTCTTGACCTGGTTTTCCAAGGTTGTGGAGAGTAGAGTGGGGAGTGCGCCTGTGTGGAATGGCACATGTGGCTCTGAGCTCCCTGGAAAGAGGATGGGGCAGGAATGCAGCAGAAGAGATAACTGCAATGCCTGTGTGGACTGTCTTGTGCAAGATAGGAAAGGAGAACCTTTTCCTCTTCCCTTTCCTTCCCAGCACGGTATGAAATGGCAAGTTCCAGCTGCTTTGGGGAGAAGAGCCCCCAACAGATACCCGTGTCTGTATTCAGAGTGACCATTTTGAGTACACCAGCTTCACGGGCGCCTGTTGAAAGTCAGTTTAGTCCGCAGAAGCAATTTGGGTTCTTCTGGCAAGTCAGGGGGGTCCTGTGGTGTTTGGTTGCAGAGGGATTTGGACGTCGGGACCTGTGTTGGGGGCACCAGGAAAGAGCAGTAAAGGAATTGGTCCCAGTGGGGGATTTGTGAATACATTTGTGTGGGGTGTGTGTGTGTGCTGGATCTGAAGGGCAGGTGGACATTCGGGCTGCAAGTCCAAGCCAGAAAGAGAGCGAGGCAGCTTGGTAAGTCAGAATCATTCACTTGTTCCATTTGACTTCAGTGGAACTGTGCGCTGGAACGCGATATGTTTCTGTGGCTGGAAACAGGATGCTGGGGCAGTATCTGTTGGCCTAATCTGGTCCTCCTGCTCGAACGTAGATGTGCCTGTGTCAAGTTCCACTCAAGCCAAATGGAACAGGTTCGTTGGGACTCAGACGCCTTAACAGTTGTGTCCCTCGGCATTTATGACTAACTGCAGCTTGAATGGGAGCCAAGGACTAGATCACGTGCCCTGTTGCATATCCAAAGTCATTTGCATGCTTCTAGGCTCCCTTTCCTGGCAGAGAACTTGGTGTGGTTCAGCCAACCTGCCAGAGCTTCTAAGGCTGCATTTTTTTTTTTTGCACCCTTAATTAACCTGGAAGCAGTTCCCATCAAACTCAGAGGGGCTGCTCTCCACACAGGCTGTGAGCTTTGTCAGTCTCAGCAGGGGAGAGTTCAGCATCAGAGTCCTTTGCACTGAGATCATGGGGGTGGGGGGTCACTTCTGTCTGAATTTTGCCCAAGTCATTTGCACATCACAAGATATTCATTCCCATTGATATGAAAAATGAAAGAGAATGTCTCTCGCAACTTGGAAAATTTCAAGCAGGAAATTGGTATCTAGCAGTATTTATCCTGAGTTAATGTAAACATTGCTTGTTGTGTAGTTGATATTTCTCTTCCTCTCTGTGTACACACAGAGTATGTGTGTTTGGTAAACCTGCTTCTCATTGACATTGGTCTTGTCTTGCAAAATGGATTTTGCTCCCATTTTAGAGTTAGGGAGACTGAGATAGAACTACTTCCTCTGTGGCTCCTCAATGTAAGCATCATTCTTTTTGTTACTAGAGCATGTTGTGAATGGGGCATTGAGGTAACCCAAGGGTGAAAAATATGTTTGTTTCCCCTATTGTCAGTCTGTTGTGGGCTGAAAACTTTCTCCTTTGAGTTAACTTTTAAGCGGTGGCGTATCGATCTTGTGCTTGCTCTCTGTTGGGCATAGTGAGATGAAAATGTTGTTCTCAGTCTCGTGAGCCACTTTGTGCAAGAAAGAAAAACAGAATGGAAAGATTGCATTGGCAGCCCAGAAGCACAGCCTGGCATTCCTTGTGTTGGAAACAGAATCTTTGTCACTCTGCCTTTTACTGAGTGTCTTTGCCTAAGGGAAACCAAGGCAGCCCAACCTCTGCCCAGTTTCCTCTCTCCTGTTAGTTCTGTGAAGTCACTTCTGTCAAGTGTGTGCTCCCAGTTAAGTTGGAAACAGACCTCATCTTTGGCCTTTCCCTTAACCGGAGAAGGAATTTGAGGAATGGCAGGCTCATTCCTGAAAAATCCAGCATGTTTAAAGAGGACAAATGTGAGTCGTCCCCAGGGCAATCTCCTCTGTTGGTCCAGGAACGCTTTTCCTCGGAGTTCTGCTGCTGCGTTCAGAAGTGCTCCTTGTGACTCAGCCTTGCTTCATATCCTTGTGGCATTGTCTGAGGCTGGGAAGTAGCTTGTCACCTTCCTCCTTCAACCTTTCCAGTTGCTCCATTTGTCTCCCAATCCCAGCAGTTCCTGGCTTCTTGGGGATCTTTTCAGCGTCGACTCCAATTTCCAGCTGGATAGGATGTGAGAACTTTCTCCCCAGGCAGTGGGCGTACGTTGGTGGGTTCTGTTCTCAGATTTCTCTCATCCAAATTGATTGGACTGGACTGAGTCCTAATGGTGTGTAGAGTGTCACCTTCTAAGCTACGCAGAAGAGGAATGGGCAGGCTGATAATTCTTGGCTGTAAAGGCAGGTTGGTCACTGGGGGTTGTGTTTAGCAGACTCGGAGGTGGAATGTCCTCCAAGGTGCTGTCCTTGGCTGTTGGTGCATGCAAGCTCTTGGAGTGCCCTTGGTCTGGCAAAATGGAAGGCTAGCTGATGGTTGGCCAGAGAGATGGTGATGGGGCTGCTCTTGCAACATGAAGGCTTCTGCTTTGTGCATTCTCAGTTGTAGGAACAGCAACTGGGTTCGGTACGTTTGGGCGCCTGGCTTTATTGCGGAAACATTGGTTGTGGTGTTTGATAAGCTGGTGAACTGGAAACTGAGGCTTTCAAGATGCTTATTTCCTCAGCTGTTGGGGCCCACAAACCTCTTTGTTTGGTCCTCTGTCCTGCCTCTTTCTCTGCTGCTCACATCAGCTGCCTATATTGTGCTCTTGACTTTTCCATTTGTACTGACGTCGTGGTAATCTGTGGTTTAGCTATGACCATGTTAAAGCAGATGTTTTTGTCCCTGTATGTTCAGGGAATGTGTTGTGTCAACAGATCAGGCAGCAGAGGGGAGAGATAAGGCAGTCCTGGGCTGCACTGTCCACAAGGACATCCTCAGTGTGCACAAGATCAGTTGCTTAGATCAGGCAGGCCAGAGATAACCTTCAGGGCTCAGGATGTGAGTAGAAATGCCTGTGCTTCTCCAGTCCTTTGCAGGCGAGGGGGAGGGAAAACTCTATATTTTTCAGCATAGCAAGTTTTTTTTAAAAAAGGGAGGAATTGCATTGATGCAAGATGGGGGAAAAGCTACTAGCTTAGGTGACTTCAAATAAATGGCAGCTTGTGGAGGAAAAGGCTGTTAGTTATGATAGATCAAGGAAGCTTCCATGGACACTGGCAGTCCTCCTTCAAGGACTTGAACCTCCTTCAAGGACTCAGCCCCTTGGCTATGGTGATAGGTGGCAATGTCTGCCGGTTGCGGTGATGCCTGCAGCACCACAGGATGTGAGACTTTCTCTTGGCACGTGTTTGCAAGTGTGGTGCAAATCATTGATGGAGACCCATGGGATCCCCAGCGCCAGAGTGTGGACAGCACTCTAGGCCAACTGCAGGCGGCCCTCCTTACCCCTTGTTTCTTTGAATGCTGAGCTTACACGCCCACTCTCTTCCAGGGGCTTGAAACCTGCGCGGATGTTGGATTTCACATGGCCGCAGCAAACTCGACTCCCCCCGGCTCTCTGGAAGTGAACCAGCCTGGGTTTCCCAAGGAGATCTTGGGGACCGAACTGGAGGTCAAGTACCTCTGTTCAGAGTGCAAGAATATTCTCCGGCGGCCCTTCCAAGCCCAGTGCGGACACCGCTACTGCTCCTATTGCTTGAAGAAGATCATAAGGTAATGTGTCTCCATGGAGGGTGAAGCTCTCAGTCCTAGTTCACATAGGGGTGGGTGTGTTTTATTGTGCAGTTTAGTATGTAGGCATCCTGCCTCTGTACTGAATTGGTTTCCTTCCCTCAAGAGGTCAGCTTATCAATAGACCTGCATACCAGATTGGGGGGGGGGAGAAATACCTTAGGAGGGCCAAGAGCCCCATGGCATGTTCCAAGGTGAGGCCTGAAATCTGGGTTCAAATTCCACCCAGCCCTGAAGCTTATTAGGTGATGTTAGGCCAGCTGCTGTCCTCCAATCCAGTCTTCCTGGCAGGGCTGTTGTGAGAATAACAAGAGCGCAAGGAGGTCTTGGCAGGATACAAGTATGGAAAAGGGTCGCAGCAGCCTTTGGGCTCTGTTTCTGGCCACAAAGGCTATTGCAATCCATCTCTCCCCCCCCCCCCCCCCAGCTGCAACTCTGGTTTTTGTAGCTTGTGACCGCTCTGCTTTCTCCATCAGCTCTGGACCCCAGAAGTGCGCGGCCTGCATTCAGGAAGGAATTTATGAGCCAGACGTGTCCATCTTGGAAAGCAGTTCGGTAAGTCAGAGCGATGAGCACAGGGGAGGCCCCCTGTGGAGGCGTCTCTCCTCCAGTTCCTACTGTTCCAAACCCCTCCAATACTCAAAATGCTTCATGCATGTGGCTGGTGAGCACTGTCAGCAAGTGGGATGTGAACCTGAGTTTCCCTGGCCCTGCTGTGCCATGCCGGCTGGAAATCCTCACGGTCGCCTCATGAGTGCTGTCCACATTGTCCAGGCAAGGAAGGGGGTGGACACAGGAAGGCAGATGAGTTTGGCTTTAAAATGTCCTGGTGAGGTTCAGCTGTGGCCTTCTTAGCCATTGGGCTCTCCTGCCACTCCTTGAGAGCCCAGGCTCTGCTGACCTTGCTGGGCCTTACTGTGTCTGCTGGCTAGCAGAGTTTCTGGATTCTAACACAGAGCAGCTTCTGAGCCTGAGAGGTATGGGCAGTCCATGTGGATGGAGAGTTGGCTAGTTCATCCACGGTCCAGCTCTGCTTTGGCCAAGGAGAGAACTGGCAGAATCCTCCCGTCAGTGGGCTGGAGTGGGTTAGGTGGCACCACATGGCCCCTCTGCCTGGTCATTTGCCATGGGGCAAGAATTTTCATTTCCCAAGTCAGGAAAGAATTCTGGGGACTGTTTCCCACCTGCCCTTGCTGGATTGCTGCCAGCAGAAGAAACCAGTTCCTTGCATGACTTGCGATTCTGCTGTCTGTGTGTATGTGTGTGTAACATACGTTTTGTGTGTGTGTGTGTCCTCTTTGAGACTTTTCCAGACAATGCAGCTCGGCGGGAAGTCGAGAGTCTGCTGGCGCTGTGTGTCAACGAGGGCTGCACGTGGAAAGGGACGATAAAAGAATATGAGGTAAAGGCCTGAGCGAGGCGCGACTGCTCCTTCCTGCTTTCGTTCTCACCGTCGGTGGAAGTTGCCAAAATGTCAGGAATTGGCTTCCTGCAGTGGAGACAGTCCACTGGGAAATCCCTGCCTGCCTCTGAATGCTGGAGCTGTTCCGAGACAGCTGGGTCTGTGCGCACACTGCCACGGTTTCTGCAGCATGGAATGTGGCCTTGGCGGCAGAAGTCAACTTTCTAGACTGCCTGTATGTTTGTTCTTAAGTATGGCCAAGCATCTGACCCTTATGGCCCTGGTGATGTGCTTGAGAGCTTCTGGGGTTTTCAGTAGTCATAAGGGTCCATGCTCCAGGGCCCTGGATGGCTCCTTGCGCTTCTTCTCATGGATAGGAGAATTAGTGTAAATTATGCCGGGGGGGGAGGGGGAACGGATGTGCACAAGGATTCAGATTGCATTGTGGAAAAAGGTTGCAGAATTTCTGGATGCTTCAGCATCCTTGGTGCATAGTGCTGCCTGGTCTCGTCTGCTTCCTAACCTGATGGTAAACACGACATTCCGTGTGGATGGATGTTTGGGGATCTCTGTGGTGTTGACGGGGAGAGGAGGGTTTTGCAACATGTGCTGCTTTTGAGTGCCATAAATATTTAGAAGGGCCTCTGCGGCCGGGTCTTCACTGTCCCCGTTCCTGAAGTCTCTTGAGATTTTCTTCTTTGGAATGCTGTCTCTGCTCTCTTCTCATTGCAAGAGCAGGTCCCTGCCACTGGGTGGGCATCTCTGAGAAGCCTCAAGCTTCTTCCAGGGAGAGAAGGGGGACCAGAGAGGCAACTTGGCCTCCTCCTCCTCAGCTGGAGGGAAGCTGCAGAGGGTTGAGTCAGTGCCTCACAGGTAGAAGGTCAGCTTCAGCAGGGCAGGGCTCCTTTCTGTTGACATGCAGGGGACTGTTTAGCTCAGAAAAGTGGACGATGTCGTTTTATAAAACAATCTTATGGAGGTCTTGGACAGAAAGGTTTTTTTCTCCTTCTTTCATAATACCAGAATTCGGGGGTCACCGAATGAAACGGATTGGCAGGGAGATTCAGGGCACCTGAAAGGCAGAACTTCTTTGTGCCACACAGCCTGCGGAATGGGCTGAATGAGTCTGGTGGTGGCTACTGGCTCAGAAAGTAGCTTCTCTTCTGGTGTGAATTTGCCTGTGTGAAGCCTCCATGGTTGGGGCAGCCTTTCTCTGAATGCCAGGTGCTGGGGGCAGGCGGCAGGAGTGGCTTCCCTCCTGCCCTGCTTGGTGAGCTTCCTAGAGGCACCTGGTTGAGCAAGACAGTGGGAATTTGTTGGCCTGGACCCAGCGTGCTTGTGGGTGCTGGGCCCCTAGCTGAACCACAGCAGGCAGGGGAAAGACCTTTGATTGGAGACTGTGGTGTGCTGTGGCCAGTCTGGGCTCGATGGAGCGAGGCAGTCTCTGCCTGATGCCTTTCCAGTGGTTGAGACAACAGTGTGACATTGCTTGTGCAGAACCTTGTTGCTTTTTGCAGTCAGCCAGGCTTAGAAGGTGAGTTGAGATGTCACCAAGATAAGTCTCCCCCCCCCCCGCCTCAGTTGGGAAGGGGCACCAAGTGATCCAGGGCGCCAGTGTTCCCTGTGGCGGCTTGGGGGCCTCTCACCCGGGGTTAATCTGTAGCCAGCCATGTGTTGTGTTGTTTGGGCGGCTGCTCTTCCAGCTCGGAAAGTCCCTGGCTGAGCCTCCTCTCAGCCGTGCTGCTTGGAAAGCCCCTAGAAGATTGGCTCATTATTTTGCTCAAGAGGCTGTCGTGGTTGTGTAAGGCAGAAAAAAAAGCCTCTCTGGCGGCCTCTGACCGGAGGAGTTTGAGTCCTCACTTCCTGTCCTGTCACCCGATGCCGGTGGGAGGCCAAGGAAAGTGGAGGGGATTCCTCCGCTGTATTCTCCTCTTCCCCAGTGTTGCTTTCTCTTTTGGGGAGGGGGGGGCAAGGGTTGTGTCAGGAAAACCGAAAGCACTGAGCAGCAGCTTTTTTGCAAGCCTGGGAGCGGCGTCCGCTGGGCAGCCTCCAAGGCTGCTCCGGCATTTGGATGGCAGGTCCCACATGACCTGGTGTGTTTCCCCTCCTGGACGTTTGGGCGCAGAGGGATTTTGTGTTGCCTGCTCTGGCACTTGGGTGCCCAAAGCATGAATGCCCCGTCGCATTGCCCTGGGGCATTGCCAAGAAGAGCTCTTGGAAGTTTTAGCAGCTGAACAGATAAAGCCAAGGCTGTGGGAGGGAGGGAGATTCTGGCTGGTTTCGGTCTTGTAAGTGGGAGGCCGGAAATCCCCTACAAGGTGCAGCCTGTGGGAAGGCTGTCCTCACTCTTGACAGCAGGGGATCTGCTGCAGAGGACCACCTGCCTCCATGAAAATGGCACCACAGGGCTGCCCTCCCTGATCGGAGCTCTGTGTTGCCTGCAGAAGGTTCCGGGTTCAGCTCCTGGCAGCATCTCCAAGACCCTGGAGAGCTGCTGCCAGTCATTGCAGGCCAGGCTCAGGAAAATGGCCCCGGGCCCTGACTCTGATGGACCCCACTTTGTATATTAATGTGCACCAAAGCCTGCCGGTGTGCTTTTCTGCTCTTAGATGCAACTTGATGCGTGTGGAGTTCCACTTTGTAAGGGCAAGATCCACTCCAGTAGCTGGGCTGGAAGGGGTCTCTCTTTCCCAGAGACTCTGCTGTCAGAGCAGACAATCCTGGCTAGAGGCAGAGGAAGGCTGGACTCGGGTTGGCAGTGCCTGTGTTCGTTGGTGGCTCCTTTGCCCGTTTCATTCTGACGTTGCTGTATGTCTTTTTTGACTTCCATATCTGCATGTTAATAAGAAAACTGGATGCGGATTAATGTGCTTGTGTTCTTGGTCAGTCGGGTGTCCTCAAGTCTTGCTGGGGGTGGGGAGTGCTGGAAGGCGAAAGCGAACTCACTGGTTTAGGGAGCAGTTAGGCAGACCCTTTCCTGCACGTTTGTTCTTCCTAAATCTGGAAGTGTTGGGGGACTGGGGATGCTTTGTGGAGGATGAGAGATGGAAACTCAGGGAGTTCCCTCCACCGCCTCACCAGTTGGATTAGGGAGTCAGAGCGTCCTTACCATAAGCTGTCACTCTTATTGATTGGATAAAAATCAAGCCCATTGGAGCAGCACCCATGTTTCAGCTTTCAAAAGGGAAAGCTTCTCGTGGGCCTGTCTGCTCCAGCCTTGCTTGGACAACTGAGCGACTTCAAAGGACTGCTCTTCCTGGTTGCCCCTGGTCAATTCTTCCTTGCCATGGGCGGGCAGCTGCATCTCAGCCTGATGTGTTTCCCTTCCCTGGGTCCAGCCTGACTGATGGGTGCTGCTCATTTTGCCACAGAGCTGCCACGAGGGGAGCTGCCCGTTCATGCTGGTGGCCTGTCCGGCATGTCGGGCGATGACCAGGCTGAGCGAGAAGGAGCGTCACGCTGAGCGGGAGTGCCCCGAGAGAAGCCTCAACTGCAAATACTGCAAGGTCCTTTGCTACTTCCCCGACATTAAGGTACGAGGCCCCTGCAAGCACCTCTTTCTTGGCTGCTCTGGCGGCCATTTGGGAACTGCCAGCACCACTGGTTGGCTTGTTCAGGGGTGGCCCTTCCATACCAGGGAGGGGGGGCACAGCTCCCTGGGAGAGCACCTGCTTTGCATGCGGAAGGCCTTAAGTTCAGTCATCCACCCCAGAAACTGCCAGGCAGGGCGATCAGGAGGGCTGGCCTTGGCATTCAGGGTGCTGAGGGCTGGAAGTGATGTCATTAAGCAGAAGACAGCCAGAAAGAAGCACTTTGTTCTCACCTAGGAACTCATGAGCTGCAAATGACAGGAGGGAAAATGTGCCAGTCTTGGTCATATTTTCAAGATCTGAGAGCCCAGTTGTAATGGGGTTGGATGAACTGCTTCCAGGGGCTGCATTTGGTCCTTGGGCTTTATGTTGGACACCCCTGAGGTAGACAGGATTGGACTGGGCACAAACCAGCTGGGTTTGGGCCAGACCAGATTGTGACAGTTTGGAGTAACTTGGAGTGCGTGTGGAGAAATTGGGGGTGGGCAGGCTTCAGCTTGTAACCCCCCCAGTCCTAGAGAGTGTTTCTGCTAAGCTGACAGTGTGCCCCCTCTTTAGCTGGCTTCACTGCCGAGGTACTTCCCTGCAGTGGGGGGGGGGGGTCCACTGTCTCTGGCTTGGTTTAGCAGCCCCCGACTGACCAGTGAAGTTCCCATCTTGCACAGCCCCTTTTCCGGTCCTTGATTTGCACCCCCCAGTTTCGTTGCGTCCCAACCATTCTGAGGCTTTTATCTGGTGCCTGGAAGGGTTTGCGTGTGGAGTAGAATACCCCTCCAGTCCTCAGCCACTGGGCCTGCAAAGGCGGTGGGACACCTGACCCGCAGCCTCTCCCTCTGTCAGAAGGAGACGTTTGTGCTTGAGGAGGAGGCAGCCAGCAGAAGAAATGGAAAATTGGGGGGCGGCTGGTGGGGACGGCACACAGTCAGAAACGGCCTGTGGGGGAGCCACGCTCTTTCGGACTCTGTTACTCCTGTTGGAGGAAGCCTCAGTGTGAATAATGCAGTCCTTTCAGTTTCTTGTGCCTGTTGCTGGCTTTTGCTTCTTCCTCTCCTCCTGTGAAGCACTGCCAAGGAGGTCATGCCCTAGACCAGGTCTCAGCCTCCAAACGAAATGAAGCAGAAGCACTGCTGTGGGGCCCACCTGAGGTCCAGTCTGGGTCCCGACTCACTCATAAGAACATAAGATCCTCGCTGGATCAGGCCAAAGGGGACCCATCTTGTCCAGCTTTCTGTCTCGCAGTGGCCTCCCTGATGTCTCAGGGAGCACACAAGGCCACAAGAGACCTGCATCCTGGTCCCTTGCACCCGTCAAAGGCCTTTGTGGGATATAGATGAGCTTGTCAGTGCCCCAAGACAATCATAAGGTAGACACGTAGCCCTGATGCCCTGGAAGTCTGTATCCTACAGGTGTGGCGGCCTTCAGGGTGAGGACCCTGAGGAGGTGTTGTCTGAATCCTGGGTGGCGAAACTGGGTCCGTGATAACCCTTTAAATGCATCGTAAAGAGGAGGCCAAGCTACTCAGGAGGGGGGGTCTGAGAGAGGGTCCTTGCTCTCCTGGAGCTTCTTCTGCAGGAAAGCAGTTTCAAAAATAAAATGAACCTGTGTGTGTGCAGCTTGTTAAAAGTTGTCCACTGACACACTGGCTGGTGGAATAGCTGTAAGGACATTTAGGGTGACCCCTTGTCTAATATAAAAGCGCAACTCCCTTGGGGAACTGTACAATCTCGGGTCTTGAGAACTGCCTAGGCCAAGGTCCCCCTGTCTGGTTCAGCCTTGTCAGCTTCACCCAGCTGGCTGCCGCTGGATACCCAAACCGGGCAGCTTTCCCTGCTCTCTGACCCCAGCAACTGGCACTTCAGAGATACATTTGCCCTATTTGTCTGCTTTACTGGCTTGGTGAAGTCTGTGTTTCAGTATTTTTAAATATCCACATGTGATCTGTGTGTGTGTTGTTTTTTTTTCCTGTAGGCTCATGATGAGGTGTGTCCTAAATTTCCTCTCACCTGTGAGGGCTGTGGGAAGAAGAAGATCCCCAGAGAGAAGGTAATGGCTTCTTGACCCATCACAGGCTGATTTGGTTTGCATTGCTTTGGTCTCTGCATCTTCCTTTGTATGCCGGGGCCCCACTCAGGCCATGACGGCTGAGCCAAGGAGTCTCTGGTGCACACTGTAGTTTCAGCTTGTCTTTGGCGCTCATTATTCTTAGATCATTTTAAGGTAGTGGTGTGCAGCCTTGTTCTATCGTGACACACTTCACAGCAACGGGGATTGGCTCCCAAGGCATTTTGTGCCCTCCCTCTCTGGCACCGAGGCTCTGGCTCAAGTGAGGCCTGCTGGGTCTGGGCAGTGCCTCAAAGGGAGTCTGGGCCTGGCACCTTGAATTCCACGATGGACAAAATGTAAATGTTTGGAACAAACGGTCCTCTTTGCAGAGGGAGGGGCGTCCATTTCATTTGCTTTCCTCACTTTTCTTTCCGTGACAGTTTCAAGAGCACGTCAAGACTTGCAGCCGATGCAAGGCACCCTGCAGATTCCAGCCTGTTGGCTGCACCGAGGTGGTAAGTGCTGCTCTCTTGGTGGGCCGCGTGTGACCCAGGATGCTTCCTCTTTCCAGTGCCAGCTTCAGCCTGGCTCTCTGCACGATGTCAGAGCAGAGAAGAGTGACATAGGTTTGCTTTTCTGTCCTGTGCAGGTGGAAAACGAGAGGCTCCCCGAACACGAGGCCAAGCGCCTGGGGGAGCACCTCTACATGCTCCTGAGTTTTGTGCTCAGCCTCCGGTCCGAGGCGGGCAAGCTGCAGCCACTGCCGGGCCTCCCGTCATCACCGTTGGCAGAGGCTGGTTCTGCTCTGCTGGGTGGCAGCCCCCTGGTCTCCGAGTCAGAGCTTCCCAACTCCATAGGACTGCTGGGGAGGTGCGAAGCCCTGGAGAGGAAGACGGTCACCTTTGAGAATATAGTCTGTGTGCTGAACCGGGAGGTGGAGAGGGTGTCGCTCGCGGCCGAGGCCTACAGCCGCCAGCATCAGGCCGATCAGGAGAAGATCGAGGCCCTCAGTAGCAAGGTCTGGATTTGGTCTTCCTGGGGTGTTCAGTCCTGCTACTTTGCTTCATGGAGAGGCTTGGGGTGCAGCATTTCCTGGTGCAGATACGCACAGGGAAACCCCAAGGTGGAACTAGGCAGCTGAGCGAGACTTGCAAGTATGTACTTGCTTGAGAGGCTTAAAAAGTTGCTGCTTGGCCTGATGCTTGAGGGACAACAACCACAACAGGCAGTGGGGAGAGAATTCTTAAAGCAGGGGTGCCACAACAGCCCTCTTCCCTGTGGTCACCTCTCAAGGTTGAGGACACTTGGAGAAGGCCTCCTGCGGAGATTGCCCAGAGGTTTCTGGGTGGGAACATGTGGATGCAGATGTGTCTTTGAGAGCCCACCACTGATTTTGTTCCAGGGGTAGAGAGTGAATGTAGAGGAGAAGAGGCGATGGGTAGCTCAAGAGAGAGGCATGTTCTTGGGTTTGAATTGAGCCTGTCCTGGTTACCAGCCCTGCATTGAGCGGCGGTATTTCTTCATGACTCAGGTCCGGCAGCTGGAACGGAGCATTGCGCTGAAAGACTTGGCCCTGGCGGAGATGGAACGCACTATCCAGGAGTTGGAAGCCTCCTCCTATGATGGTGTCTTCATCTGGAAAATCACCAACGTCGCCAGGAAACGGCAGGAGGCTATTGCCGGGCGTTCGCCTGCCATCTTCTCTCCAGGTTGTTTTGCCAAAACTGCCTCCGTTAATAGGGGGTAGGAATGGGGGTGCTTTACAACTTGGTTGAGCCCTGAACAGCGTGGGTGTCAAATGGTGGCGGGGGGGGGGGACGGACGACAGAGCCTGCTAGGGAATGGATAGAGAGTGGAGATGGAGCCCCCTTGTCTTCCTCCTGCTGATTTCACGATGAGGGCAACTTGGGATTGTATGGGCTGAGCATCTCCTGAGAGGAGGTCCCATACCTCAGTGATGAACTTTTACAAGCAGAAGGTGCTAGATTTAATGTTTGCATGAGACCGTGGCCAGCTGCTGCCACCAGTTAGAGGTGGCCATACTACATACTGACTTGGTGCTAGAGAGTGCCATGTGGTAGGAAGGCAGGTGAGGACACCTCCGGAGTCCACTTCCACGTCGCTTCTGCTCACGCCTGGATTTTCTGTGTGTGTGTCTCTCTCTCCCCCCCCCCCCCCCCCAACATGGTTCCACCAGCTTTCTACACCAGCAGATACGGATACAAGATGTGTCTCCGGATCTACCTAAATGGTGACGGCACAGGACGCGGCACCCATCTGTCCCTCTTTTTTGTGGTGATGAAAGGACCCAGCGATGCCCTCCTGCGTTGGCCCTTCAATCAGAAGGTAGGTTGTCAGGGGAAGGTGTGGGGAGCGCATGCGCGAATGTAGATGAGTTCAGCGAGCGCTTTCTTGCCTCTGCTTTCCATGAGGGAGGAAGTATATGGAGCCCTGAAGTGCCTTCACCCCCAAAGACCTTGAGATTCCACCACCTGCAGTCATGCTTATTGTGGTGGTCTTAAGGACTGGAAACTTGGCAGGTCAGGGCGAAGGTTCTCAGGCTGCCAGTTTTTTTCCCCCAGTTGCAGATCTTGAGTCTGTGAAGAGGTGCCAGTGGCTTGCTATGAACTGGAGCCCCAAGTCTTCCCTCATGCAACGCTCTCCTCTCCGCACAGGTCACCCTGATGCTGCTGGATCAGAACAACAGGGAGCACGTGATCGATGCCTTCCGCCCGGACGTGACATCTTCTTCCTTCCAGCGGCCCGTCAGTGACATGAACATTGCCAGTGGCTGCCCCCTCTTCTGCCCCATCGCCAAGATGGAGACCAAGAACTCTTACGTGCGGGATGACACCCTCTTCATTAAAGCCATAGTAGACCTCACGGGCCTCTAAAATGTCCTTTCCCCACCCAGGCCTAGGAGCAGAGTGCCCCTCACAGGCAAGGCTGCGGTTCTCCCAGGAAAGGTGCGTGGGGTGCTCCCCCAGGAGAAAAGACCGTGTTCTCTTGGACGTGGAGAAGAGCTGTCCCACCAGATATATCACTTGGAAGCTCCGTTGCTGTCTGGCAGTCTGACTGGTGGGTGGGGGAGGCAGTTCTGCTTGTGGAGTGCACTTGAACCCATTCCTGAGGAGGGGCAGGCTGACCTCCACCAGGGGTGCGTTTCCCAGCAGGAAGAAGCTCCCATGTCCGTCTTAGGTGGGCACTGTCCTCTCCCACTGCTGGCCAGCGTGTACTCGGGCAGGGTGCGGAGACCTGCCCGAGGACCTGGCTGCATCCTGTGGTGGTAGGCAGCAGTGGCCTGAGCCGTGCAGGAACTCTGCAGCCATGGGTGCCTGCGGAGCCTGGCAAAGGAAGTCTTTCCGAGACTGCTGTGCTGCCTGGCGTGTTGGGCTCCCTAGAAGCAGTCGCTGGAGTGGATCCCGGCTGCTTGTGGCTTTCCAGAAGGGGGCAAGGCCTGAGTGGCTGGTGCCCCAAACTGCTGTCTGCTGCTTGTGTGTCCACCCCACAGGTGAGCCAGGGAAAGGGATGGGGAACAGGGAGAAGAGGCAGAAAGACCTGCCAGATCTGTCTGACTTTTCCAAATGGCTACCCCTCTCTATCACCGGGGTCCTGGGTGTGTTGCAAATAACATTTCAAAGCCCCATCATGATGAAATAAAACCAAACTGGCCTGAAAAGCAGCCTTTCCTGATACCAGCTCAGCCCCACTCCACCCAAGCCAGGCGTAAACCAGGATTGGTGCAGCTTCTGAGCAATGAGCTCTCCTCTCCTCTTTCTAGTCCAGCTTCTGTGCTGCCCTCTCTGAGCTGTTTCGAGAAATGGTGAAGAGGAGGTTCACAGAGGGTGGGCTGGGAAGGAAGTGCCCCTCAGTGGCCCAAAGAACCTGGCTTGGCTGGGAGTGCTGTGGCTCCTGGGCCTCTCAAGAGCAGGAGGAGGGGTGTCTCGCTGCATCCCCTTACAACTGCCACTCCACTACCTCAAAGCCTTTTCCCCCCCAGGGAATGTGGACACCTTTTGAGAGAAGGGCCATTTGGAACAGAGATGAGGGAGCTCTCCTGGGCCCAAAGTGCAGGCCCTGGGCTGAGCAGGGATTGGGCCCGTGCCTGGTGTCCCTTGGGTTCAGCAAGACCCCTTTCGTGGAGAGAGGGGCTGTGCTAACTCAGCCCTTCTGGATCTGCCTAGAGGTGACCCATCTGTCCTCCTGCAGTGGCCTTGAAGTCACTGGGACATCCTCTCCCCACGACTTTCTGCACAGTATCTTTGCAGGGTGGGAGATGTGCTGTCTTCCCAGCATCGTGAAGCTTCTGTGCACAGACGGTGCAGAGGGGTTGTGCTCCGTGCTTTAGACAGAGAAATATTTTTGGCCATTGAAGCCAGCTGTTGCTTTTCCAGATTACTTTTATTAACTTTGTTCTCTGGCCAGTTGGTGCTTTTTCATAATTTTAAAAAACAAATATTTATATTTGGGGGGGTGGTTTTTTTTGGGGGGGCAGTCAACCCCAATGGGCTGATAGATGGGAGAGCAATGCTTTTTCTGCATAGTTCCATTAGCGGAGGGGTGGGGACAAGGAGCTCTTTCCCCACTGACCTGACTGGGCTTTTTGTACAATTGGCTCTTTTCTGCCCCATGCTGTGGTGCTTTGTTGCTTCTGGTGGAGTGCAGCCCTCTCCTCTGTCCTCAGTCACCAAGTTCCCAAACCAGTTTTCACTATAGGGACTAGAAACTTGGTTGCTCTTCTCCCTTGAGTTGAAAGAAGTGATTATCAGGGCCATGTTTAGGTGAGCTCCCAATTTGCGTGTCTGGGTTGTATGATCTACAGTTGCATCCACACAGCTGTGCATGGGTGGCTCCTGTTCTAGGTGTGTCCCCATCAACTCCTCCAAGCTGAGAAGCCTCTTAATCTGTTGGTCTCCCTCCTTTCTTTCCATTCAATCCCAGAAATTGTGTTTTGGATCCAAGGCCAAGGGTGTTCCCCCTGCCTGCCAGCTGGTCCAGTGTGCAACTAGGCCAGCCCCTTCAAAAGCATTTTTTATCCCCCCTCCCACCCCTTGTTTTAAGACTCCTGCCTCTTTGGGGTTTAAGTAAGGCTGGGGCAACTGTCCGGCTCACCTTCAAGATGCAGGACTCCAGCTGTGGATGCCACTTAGGGCATTGTCGGGCTAATGTCTTCGCAAGTGGTGGAGATGACTTAGTGGTCACTGCAGGCCTTTCTCCCTCTTGCCACATGCAAAAGAACTGGTTACTCCTCAAGAGGACCTTCTGTGTCTCACTGTTCTGGGCATGGCTGATTTGGAGGAGGGCAGAGATTTCTGTCCTTCGGTACGGGGTGCAATGGAAGCCGAGATGTGGCACCAGACCCTCCAGCAGAGACTGGCTGCTCTGACTGTGCCCCTCTCACAGCAAAGGTACAGCAGGTGATGTCCGTGGGTGGCAGCTCCGGGCGCAAAGCAATCTTTGCCTGTTGGCTGTTTCATGTGGGCTACAATTTGGGGCTTCCTTTTTCTGGGTGTTGTGGAAGCAGCTCCTTAGGAAGAAAGCAACCCTGGCGAGCCCCCCTTTGAGGACTGGATTTTTTATCTGGATTTGAGCGATGAGGGTGGCGTGGCCTCTCCAAGATGTGGGACTGTGGAGTCTCTTTTCTTGGCCAAGGCTTTAGCCGTCATCTCTCTGCTTGGCAGTTAGAAGGCAGTGGTGTGTTTCTGAGGGTGAAAGCTTTGGGGCCCATGAGCTGGTGCCTTCTGACCTAGAACGAGCTGGCTGTCCACTGTATGTTGCACCTCTGCCTCCTACCCAGAGGGGGGAAAGTACAGAAGCCTTGTGCAGGGTGTCTCTCAGGTCAGCTTTGTGGAAAGGTAGTGTCTGGGGAAGGGGAACTGGGAGGACTAGGCCCCCCCTGCTGGCTAGAGACGGCTTCTATAAGCCATAGGTCCTCCGTTGTGTGTCCAGTTGCAAGTCTGCATCAAGGAAAGCTTCATTTCTGACTTGGCAAAAACTCTTGGTTTGCATGTATCCTTTATTTTGTGCAAGTGTTTACTCTCTGTGTAATTTATTTCACTTCTGCCACTGATGGAGAAAGGCCAGGAGCACAAACAAGCATGCTAGAAAATCTTAGCTGGCAACCCCTGTAGCCCAGAGAATTTATGAGCCATTGCTTACTCCCTCCTTGAAGCACAGCCCTGCAGACCACAGTTTGCTTGTGCTGAGCAGCTCACTACCTGGTGATGTTTCTGTGTGGCTGTGCCTTAGCAATGCTGACAATGCTTAGCAAAATCTGGCAAACATCACCCCAAGTAAGAGCTTGTCTAGACTTAGCCTGGCAGAGGACAGATCTAGCAGTAGTCACTGACCACCACAGTTTCTCTCCACCTGCGGGGGAACAAGAGGGGCCTGCCTTTCCTCTCCTGCTTGTGGGCTTCCCAGTGGAGAACAAGGGTGTTGGACCATACAGATCCCCTTTTGGCCTGATCAGCAGAGCTGACAGGATTGGTGCTGTAATTCTGCCTGCAGGCTGCATGAGTGAGTACCTTCCTGCTTTGGATGTCTTTGGGCATGGTGGGGGGGGGGGGAGTGTCAGATTGCTGGCCCAAAAGTGGATTTTGGTTGTAAGGCTGGGAACTTTTTCCTGTGTGAGTGCCACTGTTTGAGCTGCCTCATCAATAAAAACAAAAGGTGTGAAAGAAATCTGGCTTCACTTGTATTTGGGAAGGGGCAAAGTGCAAAGTTGAGCACAGTGATCTGGAAGCAGAGGAGGGAAGGCTCCTAGCCAGGCAGCTCCCTGCCTCAGTATCCTTGCCTTCCAGTGGTGGGCACACCTGAAGCTCTGCTTTATTCTAGAGGAAATGTGACTCGGAGAGGGAGCCCTGTTCTTCTGCCTAAGAACAATGAACCTGCTGTAAGGTAGAGCTGGGCAAGGGGCAGGCAAGGAGTCACGCGCAGGTCAGAAGGTGGTGCTTAAGGAACATTTATTGGGTCCATGCTGGAGTGAAAGCTGACACTGGGTATCCCATAAGGCTTGACTCAGCGTTATGCCCTTACAGAGGCAAAGGAACACACCCATGCTCCTGGTGCCCACCTATGATAAAGCATGTCGGGCCCTTGACAGTGAAGCAGAGCTGGAGGCAGACCCTGAGCTGCTTTGGTGCCCGAGCTGCTGCACTGCACAACAGCGAGATGGGGCCTGTGCCTCTTTAGTGCCATGAAGATCACAAAAGCAGGAACAGGAGAGAGAGGATGGCACAGAGGAAGTCAGAGACTGGGTGGGGGGGGGAGGTAGCCCAGTCGTGCCCCCGGCCCCCTTGCCTAAGCTCTGCCTCCTGCCCCCAGTAGTCTGAGCATTGTTCCGGAGCCAACTCAACCATACCAGGACTCGGGCCAAGTTCTTCTCTTGCTCAGCCTGTGCCCTGCCCCATCACAAGTGAGGACTCCTCAGACTGTCTCCAGACAGGCCAGGTTGCAAGCAAACATGCTGGGGCGGGAGAGGGTGCCTGCCAGCATGTGACCAGAGACTGCACCTATACATGGAGCAGAAAGGCAGCAGCCCCCAATGGGAGGAGGCTGCAGGTGAAACTCAATCCAACTCAGCAGCTGCAGCTGGGATTAGTTTGTGTAATGGGGGGGTGGCAGCAGGAGAGGAGAATGTTGCTTCTCTTCTCCACAATTGGAGCTCTCTGTTGCTTCAGCAGGCAGAGATTCAGTTTGGAAAGCTTTCTGGCTCCATTTCTGCTTGTCACACAGCCTTTAAGCACGAAGCCTTGCCAGGAAGTTGGCAACCCCTAGGATCCTTTCCCAGCACCCCATCCCAGCCTGGAGGAGGTGGGCTCTGCTGCCCCCTGCAGGCAAAACGTTGTAGTTGCGCCTCTACACAAACCCATTTTAAAAACCGCCATCAGTGAATGCCGTGAAAGGAAGATGGGCGAGTTCTTGTCTTATGGCTCTGGCCAAACTCTGCTGGCTGCCCTGGTAGGTGGGAGGGGGCAAAGCTGAATGGAAGGGCTGTGGTCACTTGTGGCAACAGGCCAAAGCTCAGCGTCTGTGATGCGTGGCCCAGGAGAAGAGGGGCTTGCGGAACCGGGGCTTTGGGGCCTGGAGGATGCGTACCGTGCGGGGCGAGCGCCACACCTTGACTGTGCTGTCGTCACTGGCGGTCAACAAGAGTTCCTGTTCTACGGGGCTGAAGGCCACGGAGTTGACCACATCCTCGTGCCGTAGCTTGGCCAAGCAGATGTCGTAGTGCCGGTCCCAGATGTAGCCGTGGCGGTCCTCAGCTCCGCTGTGTGAGAGAGAAAATGAGGCTGTTGAGACCTGAAGGAAGAGTGTGCTTCCTTCTCTTGTAGACAAAAGTGCTGGGTTGTAGACAGCCATGCAAATGCAGCCCTCCTCAAGGTTCTAGCCCTCAGTGTGAACTGCAGCTTACCTGGCCACGAAGTCCCTGCTGACATCGAGGAAAATAAAGAAGGACTCGCCGCTGGGTGTGTAGGCCCGGTGTGCCCGCAGGGCTCGCTTCACCTCCTTCATGGTCTTGAGGTCAAGCACGTGCAGGTCAATCTCCTCGGCAATGGGAGGCGGCTGCAGGGGGTCTGAAATGATGCAGTCCTGGGGCCAGGCCCGGCTGTTCACATATAAGTACCTGTAAGACAGGAGAAGGTTACCAGCTGACAGAGAGAGTCCCTGACTGACACCAGGGACAACAACCTCCAAGAAAGTGGCCCACCCCTTCATTCCTCCTGTCTCTGTTCTGGGTGTCCTGTGGCTGGCAGTGCCCCCTACCTGTGGTCGGGGGAGAGGCCCATGCCAATAATATGCCCGTGGAGCTCAATAACATGGTCCAGCGAATCAAAGAACCTCTCTGAATTTCTCTCCTCTCCCAGGACTGGCCCTGCAGTTGTCATCTGATGAGGCAAGATCTGCTTAATCCCTGGGGGCAAAAGCAGAATGGAAAAGGATGAGACGGCACTGATAGGTTGTTAACAGAAGGGCTCTGCTGTCTGTTGGGAACAGGACTATCAGAATGAAGCAACCCCCAGCCCCCAGTCAAGCACCCTGGTTCCCACCGTGAGGTGGGGCATGCAGATAAGGCCTTTCCCTCTTGCTGGTCCTCGGAATCGAGCTCCCAAAAAGGTACACGCCTTCTGAACACGGAGGCTCCATTCTTAACTCTACGGCCAATAGCTATAAAGAGACCCTGCCTCTTGAAGAGCAACCTTGGAGCTCTGCCACCAGGTCTCTTACCAATCTGGTGGGGCGAGTAGGTGAGGCACCCAGTGGTGAAAATCAGGTATTTCTTCTGGTTGCTGCTTCCCTCTGTGGACAGCAGGTTGGGCTGGGGCGGCTTAGTCCTGTTCTTGGCGAGGAGCTGAGCCACCTTCGTCTCCATCTCTAACTCCGTCATGACCGGCTGGACGCGCCCCTCGATGATGTCAGTCAGGAAACTATCCAGCCCGTCCTCGGCCACCACCTCACCCTGGGCTTCTAGAGACTCCTCTGCAGCTGGCTCCTGTTTCTTCTTGGGTGGCTCCACCTCTTCCCCACTGCGGCTGCAGCAGCTGGTGGTAGCGCCCTCGACAGGCTGCTGCCCGTGGTTCAGCAGGAGGTCCGGGGAGTTGTAGCGGCTGCAGTCCACCACCATCACTGTCCGGATTGTGCTGGCATTCAGGTTCTGGATCTTAAAAAGCCTCTTCACCACATTCACGTTCTCCGACTCCACACCCTGGAGGCACGAAAAAGAAGGGATGGTCAGGGAGCCTGGGCTGGGATCATCGGAAATGGAGGCACAGCCCCCCTGTGCCTGAGAACTGCCGAGGTGCCTCTCACCTGGAAGGCGTTGTTCAGCCACAGCACGGAGCAGGAGGTGAGGTACCCAATGCGGTGGAAGTTGCCAGAAATCAGGTTGGTTTCGTTCAGCCAGCAGCCAAACACGTCATACGGCTTGTTGCGCACTCGGGAGAGCAGCGAGAAGTTTTCTGGAAGAGGAAGGGGACGGGTTCAGTGCCTTTCCTGCGGCCACCCTAAGAAACCACCCCTCGCAACTGACAGAATGACAGCCCAAAGGGCTCTCCTCCTTCCAGTGGCTGCTTTGTTGGAAAGCCCAGATCTTTCTAAAAAGATGCAGTCAGCTCAGAATACTCAAGATTCTAACTTACTTAAGGAACAGGAAATATATACAGTGCCAGGACTTCTGAGTTCTCATTTAATCTTATTCTCTGCTCTGCCCCAAGCTATTGGAGAGGCTCAGTGGCAAAGCCTCCATGCAGAAGGTCCCCCATTCAATCCCTGTCAGCTTAGGAAAAGATGCACCCACCCCCACCAGCAGAAATGTTGGGCTACGTGACTCTGTGGTCTGATTCTGTACAAGGAAGACCTTACCTAGGCTAATGACTGCGATTTCACCCGACGACGAGCTACGGGGCCCCACGAAAACCCCTGATACAAGGAGGAGGGAATCATCTGAGTTGAACTGTGAGAACTGTGTGTAGCTCCAGTTGTATTCCTTCATGTTGGCACTGTGGAGCAGGGAGATCTGCAGGTTGTTGTTCCAGATCTATAGGGGGAGAGAGGACAGCATTGGACCCTTCAGACAGCAGAAAGTGGCACAGCGCGGTAGCGGCTGTAAAGCTAAATCTCTTGAGACCTTCAGCTCTTTCCATTGAAGAATCAGGTTTCTAGCCCTTATGACTGTGACTGTGCTTGTGCGGGAAGTCTCTGATGCAAGAAAAGAGGGGGCTGAATAAGATTGTCAGTGATTTGCAGGGTAGGGCCAGGGCCATACATTCTCAACTGTTATGCCAGTCTGGTGAGATCCCAGTCCATCCACACAGGCTCTGTTACTGCAATTCACCAAGAGTCATCCAAAAGTCATCCGTGACCAGTCCCAACCTCTTTCTCCCGCCTTACCTTGGCAGTGCAGTCCTTGGAGCAGGAGGCAAACAGGTAGCCATTGTGCGAGAAGCTGAGGTGGAGGACCTGATCGCTGTGCTCCTTCAGGGTCTGCACTTCGACACAAGGGATGGTATCGTACAGCCTCTGGAACTCGTCATACCAAGATGTGGCAGCTGCAGGAGGATAAGACCAAACCACACAACAAAACAAGAGTTAGAGGCACAAATGCAGGCCAAGGGAGAAGAATTGCCAGCAAAGAAACGTATCTAACATAAAATACTCATCTACAACCAGGATAACAAAGGGAAGACCCTTGGAATGAACTAGCCCCCCCTTTACACTTCTGTGGTGGACATGTCTTTGGAGCTCAGTAATGACCCCTGACACTTTTTTCACGAGCAATGAACCCCACAGGCAGCAAGGGAGATCGAACCTGGGTGTCGTGGGACATCACGAGCGACCCTGTAGTATCTATAGAAGAGCTCCTTCCAAAGGACCTCATCCCGGGCCACAGCATGCCACTGCTGGCAAGTCAGCCCTGCAGAGAGGACGTCAGTGAAATCCAGGTACAGGAAGATCTCAAAGAGGATGCTGTCAGGGAGAAGGGGGTTAACCCCACCATCCATCATGTCATTCTGTCATTGCAAAGCTCTCTGGAAGACACAAGCAGGGAGGGGAACAAGGAAACCAGCATGGGTCAAGGTTGCTCAAGGATGGAAGATGAAGAGGAATCAAGTTTTGTACTGCTGTGGTTCCTGGCTGGCTGGAGCCAGGTCTCAGTTTGCCTAAGCCAACCTCTTCCCCTGCCCCCCTGCCCTACCTCACCATTGCTGCTCATGACCTCCTCCTAATGGGTTCTCCCCACTGTTATCACCCTTATTGAAAATGGTTACAGGCTGCTTTTCAACAAGAAAAGATTTGGAAGCAGTTTACACACAGCAAAATCAGTGAGAAGGTGATGGTTCCCCATCCCAAAAGGGGAACCTGAAAAAAAAACTTTTATTGATTCATTGCCCCCCCCATTCACTCCTCCCTTCCTCAGACAGACACCACCACCACCACCACCATCCCAATTACTAGATGTGTGTTGGTTGTAGCCTGCAATGGAAACATGCATGATCCCTCGAGGAGAAAGGGTGTGGTGTCAAGAGCAGCCCCTTGCTCTGGCAGGCAAGCAGAGTTAACCCCAGGGCTCTAACTGGCAGTGGGTATGCTGCCCAGCTGCAGCCACGAGGGGCAACCAGGGCATTAAGGGATAAAAGCGGCACCAGATGAAGGGAGAGTTTGGTGGGTAGCAGGAAGAGGAAAGTTTCAAGGAAGGAAAGGGAGCTGAACTGATGGATTAATGGCTGATGGACCACTGGACCTGCCGAGGGGCAAATGGGCTTCTGAGGATTGCTGGAACAGGGACTGCTGGAGACTGGTGTGTGGCTGCCACTCCCGAGACCTGCTGAGGACCAAGGTGTTGCTGCTGGAGACGCTGCTGGCAGGAGAGGGGAGGAGCGTTCTGCAGGCTGAACAGGTGAGCTGCCCTGGTGTGGGGCCCAGTGGCAGAGTCTGCCAGAGCTGGCTGTGGTGAACCTATTGGCCTTAACGCGGGCAGAAGTTTATAGCAGGAATTTGGCAAGACAGCCCTTGCCCCCTCTGGACCCTTCCACCAAAGCCCCTTCTTGGCCCCCTCCCCCCATAGCCCCCTCTAGGGCCCCTGCTCCCCTCCCCACCAGAACCACCATACTAACCCCATCCTTCTCCCACCAGCTGCTCTCCTGCCACCACTTCCGCCCCCTCCCTTCGCCCAGTTCCGCTTTCTTGACAGCTAGGGAGCCGGGCTTTCCCCTCTGCTCTCTATGGTTGCCGCTCTAGCCACCCACCCCTCCCCGGTCTCTGTGGCACAAAGGCAGGCATGTCCAGCCACTCTGCTCAGACTTGACGAGTCAAGCCCAGAGAGAAAGACACACACACCAAGAGGAGAGCTTCGCAGTTGTGCCAGCAGGGGGAGCTCGCATGCCTTCCCCCCCACCTGCTGGCTACACCTGCAGCCCTGGGACCAGGGATGCCACCTGCCCTGCCCACTATTAAAGTGTGATTTAAATTTAAATCAATTAAATTGATTTAGATTTAAATTTTAAATTTAAAACACAATTAAATTGTGTGTTAATTGGGGGGGGGGCCTGTTTTTAGAAACACTGGGACTGGGTCTCCATTGAGAGCTCTTTAGGCATAGAGGTCTCCATCCCCAGCAGCAGCCCATCCCAGTGCCATTGCTGGCGGGGGGGCAGACAGCCAGGCAGAGAGTGCCCCCCCTTTTGCCTTCGCTGGGGGCTTCTTGTAGGCCACTGTGGGGACCTGGATGCTGGGCAATCCTTTGCCCAGCTGCAGCAGGACTTTTCTTGAGTTCTCACCCGTGCATGCAAACCTCAGTGTGCAGAAGCTGCAGTCACCATCTCTGTGCTGATGGCAATGCGTGTTTAGTTTATGGAACTCACTGCTACAAGGAATGGTGATGGGCACTAGCTTAGGGGTGTGTGTGTTTTACAGTGATGATCAATGTTTACTGCAGAGGATCTTAGTCATGATACCTTCAGGACCCCTCTGATTTCTGCAGGTCTGAATTTGAGGTCTTGGCCACCCTCTGAGTCCTGACAACTGACTTGCTCTCTGTAGATCTCACTTAAAAATAAAAACTAAAGATTGGAAATGCAGCAACTGACACTTAATGCTTCCTTTTCTTCCATTTAGCAGGAGCTCCAAGCCTGGGATCCAGGGGGCTGGGCGGTGCTGTTGTCCTGGAGGCTGTGATGATGCCAAAGCCATCTGGGAATTTGCTCCCGCTGGGTAAACAGGCCCTCGCTTCTGACCTCTGATCCCTTCTGGGAAGAGTTGAGGGACTGATTAATGACCTCACTAGCCCTTCCCATCCTGCCCACAGGACTGCACTCTGATCATGGCGCCTGCCATATTCCTCTTTCTCTCTGGCCTGCTATTGGCATCGCCCTCCTCTGCTCAGCGCCGGCGGAAACCAGCAGCTCCGGAGAATCCCATTGACAAGATCGGTGCCCAGGCCAACTTTGATCCCAACCTGGTAAGAAGGAAAGAGGGGGCAGCTGGGGTTGTGTATCTGTTTCAACGTGCTCTAAGACCAGCTCGTGTAGCCACCTGGGAAAATACACCAGCTGATCTCATTCAGGTAAGTGAATATGTTTAACTACTGCCTCTTGCCTGTGAGATGCACCCCTCTTAGGGATTGGCTGAACTGCTGTGATGTCACAGAATGTTTAAAAACATTCTGGGTGAAGACTAGAAGCTGCTGCACACCATTAGGAGGTAACAGCTGCTGCAACACTTTTTCCGTTCCTTTGCTCCTAGGCAAAGGATAGGCTCCTGGATCCTATCAGAAGGCTGTGGTTTAATTTGCCGTCAACAATTCCTTTATTGATATCTCTGCCTCACAATGTTCTGTGGAGCAGAAGGTTCCAGAAGTGTCTGTCTCCAAATCCCCTGGAGCTATTTGGGAGGTGACCTGGGCAGTGAACCTATAGTTTGTTCCTATTAAAGCTGGGTACTTCACCTTTCCTTATCTGCTCTTTTTGCTTGGCAAGGACATTCCTTGCCAAACCATTGACAAAGGCAACTCAGTGCAATCTGTAGTTCTTAGACAGGTGCAGGTGAAACCAAATGATGCCCACCATCCTCCTCTCTCTCTCTCATTTTTGTGCTTGTTTAAAACTTAAATTGTATATATACATACATTGTGAGGAGCTTCAGTCAACACTTGGCTGTAGTTGAAAACCACTCAGATGTTTCTAACAAATAAAAAACTCTTGTTGCATTAAAAAACAACACTTGAGGGTCTCTCTTCTCCTTCAGCAACTCTGTCCCATCACCCTTGCTGCCATTTATATCTGGAAGTGCTTCCCAGTACACCTTCCATCACACCATTTCTTAAAACCCAATTTTTCCATGCTGTCTTTCGATCGTTCCTGTTCCCTGCTGTCAACGAGGTCTTAAGCATGTGAAACTGAAAGAACTGCAGATGCTTCCCCTATCTCCAACTCCCTTCCCTCTTATACATAGTCTCCCTTGTGTCAATATCCAGATTGTAGATTCTTTGGGGCAGGGTTCTGTCTTCACTCTGTTCAAAGCTCCAATTTGCACTGTTGCTGCAGCTGCAGAAAAGCAAAACCAGTCCAGGTGTAGGAGTGGGCCATCTCTTTGTGGCAGAACAGGGTAAGATGCTCCCCTGGTGTTCAGCAGCTGAGTCACTCCCCCCTCCAGTTTGCAGGCAAATGGTTCCTGGTTGGGGTGGCCTCCAAGTGCAACTACCTGAGTGAAAACAGCCACAGACTGGAAGCGACGAATATGGTGGTATCCGTGGCTGATGCAACCTCTTCAGATTCCTTGCTGGTTGGCACCTTCCGCCCATTGTAAGTCAGTGCGATTTGGCTGCATTTGGATAGTGTGTACGTGTGGGCTGGGAGGCTCCCCCTTGCAGTGTCTGCAGACAGGATTCATAGGCTCCTTATAGCTCTTCAGTTAGATCTCTGCTCGTTCCTGAATTTGTCTAACAGTAACCCCTTAAAAAAACAGCAACAAAACACTACATGAGGGCATTGCGCATCCTCTGGCAAGGGGTGTTTGGAAATGGGCAAATCGGAAAGGCAGACGTTGATGTTCTGTGTTTTTATACCAAGTTCTCATTTTAATTAACTTTTAAACTCTTTACTAGTATACTGGGAAGGTGATATTGTCAGCGGATGCAACCACATTATGATTTCTAACTGGAAAATCATACTTGAAACGTAACTTGAAAATGTCTTAAACACCAAATGCTGTTTTCTGTTGTTGTTGGGGTATTTTAAACAAAAAAAATGTCCCTCTGCATTCCTGCAGGGATGGTATCTGCTGGAACATCAAGCAGGCCTACTTCTTGACAAAGACTCCAGGAAGATACCTGTTGAGAAGTATGTTTTGGGAAGAGTGGGGGTGTTTTGGGTGGTGATTGGACAGGCTGTGGTCCTTCAGCCAAGAATCCTGTAGGAACCAAAATGGGGAGGGGAACCCCACCATCACAAGCTTGACCAGTTGGGTTTCTGTCTTGTCTCATGAGCCTTTTCATGTGTTTTTGGGGCCACGTTCATCAAATTGGGACCATTCTGGTGGCATTGCATTCCTCTTAGCCTGCCCTCTCCAGTGGACCAAGGCATAGTTGCCTACTCACAAGTAAACGCGCATTGTGGCTCAGTTACCCTTTCTATAGGGTTTCATGCATTTTCCTTGGCGGCTTCTGAGCCTGCTTAGAAGACTCTACAGCCAGTTCAAGCAACAGAGCTCTGAGGGAGTTAGGGGCTTCGAAACACACTTGGGGTGATCCATAGGCGATCTGTAGTCACTTGAATAGGGACATGGCAGTGTTATTTCATTAATTGAGCAGAATATTGTGTTTTGTCATTTTATAAACCCAATTCATGTTTTGGTGGTGTTATTTCATTTTTACCATTTTTGACTGCCCCTAGAATAAGGGCATAGCCTGTTGGATAAGCACACTTTAAGGGGCCTAAGACGGCTATACAGACACAGTTTCTTCATTGTGTTTGTGGTAATTAATCTGTGGAACTCCTTGCCACAGGATGTGGTGATCAAGTGGGACTCTTCTTATGTTCTCACCCAGGCCGCAGCAGCCCTACGGACGTGGTGGTGGGAGAGACGGACTATCGCAGCTATGCCATTGTATATTACCAGAGGAAACGGAAGATCTCTGCAAAGCTTTATGGTGGGAGTCTTCAGGCCCACGTGCCTTTCGCTGGACATCAATTTGCTGCCATAAAAAGAGGGTCAGGCAGATTCACAGAGGAGGAGGAGACAGTCCATCAATGGCTATTTGCTGCCCCATTAGAAAACCCCCAGATTCAGAGGACATTTACCTCAAAGTTCCAGGGATGTAAACTGGGGAGGGCTGTCACCAGTGCCTCATTTACAAGCTTCCTGGGTCAGCTGGCTGACCACTGTCAGGAGGAGGGGACTGGAATAGTTGGGCCTTTGGGCTAGCTCTTTCAGCAAGGGGCTTCTTGTGCTCTTAACATCTCTTTCTGAAACGTTTCCAAAGGACGGACCGCCCGTGTCAGTGATGCCATCGTGGCTAAATTTGAAGAGCGTGTGACTGGCGTGGGCCTGAATGAGGACCTCACTTACTACTTCCCTGCCTATGGTGAGTTGTGGACCGTACCCAGAATTTTGCAGGGATGGTTTTCACAGTGGGGGGGCTGGTGAGTGCCTTGCGGAGCAGAGAGTTTGCATCCAGTAGGTCTCCAGGATCTTTGGTGGTAGGTGTTGGGCAAGGCCTAGGAGAATAGACTGGTCTAGAACGTCCAGCGGTCTGCTTCCTTAGAACTGTCTCTAAATCTTCTTCCTGCTGCCCACCAAAAAGTTGCAGATCACATCCCTGCATCCCATTTGTAGAGCCAGGAGTTGCATATGTAGGAATTGCCTGGACAGTGTCAGCCAAGATGCCCCTATGGCCTGGACAGAGCATCCCGTCCCCCCCCAGCACATTCCTTTTCTCAAAAGCCATGAGACCAGCTCCTAACTTTGCCTCTGGTGCTTCTTGGCAGGGTTCTGCGATTCAGCTGATCAGTTCCACATCCTTGATGGTGAGTTTCAAATGTAGAGGTGTCTTTCCTGCCCTCGCATTCCCTATAAGCAGAGCTGTCTGCTGTTCAGCACAAGATTTTGGTATTAGATGAGGGCATTCAAGATGCTTTCATTTTTTTTAAAGCAAGTTACTAGTCCTTTTAAAATAAAAAGAAATCCCAATTTCTAAAAATATTGCAGATGGGCCAAAGAGAAATACTGTACAAACTTTTTGTCCAGCTCTGCTAAAATATGCTAATAAGATTAAATTAGATTCAAAAAATCATGGTCAAAATCACACACACATGAATTTGGCAACAATTAGTTTTCAACAAGTTTGTAGTTCTTAGGAGCATAGGTTTGAACGTATATATTGTGTAGACAATACTGGAGAAATTTCAATCATCTGAAGCAGTGGGGAGGATTTTCAGCGACCAGAAGTTGGGGGATATTTGAGTGCCCTTCTTAGCTCATTACCTTTTCATATAGAAAGTATGCCAATTAGGAATATTTGCCTACAGACAATATAGGATCCAGCTTTTCACAGTGTAGAAGCTGAGGCAGAGTTTTCTGGTTATAATTTTTTTCTTTAAGCCCCAAATGTATGCGCTCAAGAATACTTGAGAACCCTGCCTTTCTGATTCTCTTCTGAAAGAACAGATCAGGGCACCTGAAGTAATTTAAAATCAATTCCACAATTAAAAAAACAACAAAGAAACACAGTGATGCTTGTATACAAAGGCAACAAGCAAATGACCGAGTGAAAGATACATTGAAGGCTTACTTGGAAATTGAAGTTTCAAACAGTGGAGGAATGCTGGTAGCCGAAGAACCTCCTGTGGCAGGGAGTTCCACTGAGTGGGAGGGACTCCTGGAAAAAAGATGGGGTGCAGGTTCATAATACAAGCCCCTCTTTGCCTCATACTAATGGTGATCAACATAGGAAAAATGAACTGGAAGTAGATGGAGCCTGATGAGATTTTGGGTCAGGTGGGAGAGGCTGGGGTGACAGCCAAATGGATCAGGATGTGTGAGCTGTGGGGGGGATCCCAAACCTCAGAACCACTCAGCTCATAACTTACTCAGAGAAATACTGTCTGCGAACTTGAGTGCTGAATGGCTGACTTGCAGTGAGAGCAGAATCGGAAGCCTTCAGGACATAAGGCTGTTGTCCACCTTTCTGCTTTTCAGAGACTAAGCACGGAAGGGCCCTGTGAAATCCGTGGAGCTGAGCGGCTGCCTGCAGAGGGCTGAAACAGACAGAGCTGGGCCATAGATCAGGCTGGACCATTTGAGGCAACACTTCCAAGGCAACCTTCCACCCAGCAAACTTGGATGAGCTTCCCTGAGAAAGAGTCATCAAATCTGCCCCTTGCAGTTTCAACCCTCTGTTCCCAACAGCCTGAGCTACAATTAAAATGAATCTGAGAAAGTTGTAATAAGTAGCTCTATGTTTAAAAGAATAGAACAAAGCTTTCCAGTCCTTCGTGATGGCATGTTTTAAGGCCGAACACTAGATTTCAGTCTTGTAAATTCTGCCCTCAAAATAGTATCCTTGCAACACCTTAGATCTGAGCTGTTGAGACATTTGGAAGTTCAGCAGAAGTACTTGCAAAGAGCTGCTGTCTTGCAAAGACCTCAGCACTGACCTTGCAATTCAGGTCCTTCAAGGTCTGTCTCCCTTAGGGTCTGAGAACTGAGCTAGCAAAGACTGTTTGATACTTGGCTCAGAAAGGCCTGCTGAGGACAGATGAATGAGCTTGCAGGGACTGTGCTTTTGGTTCAGCAAGCCCAGTTTATGGACAGATCCTCTTTGTTGCTGGCTACTGTGCTGTTTAGGACACTTTGAAAATGAACAAGGACAAAATGACAAGAGGTGAAGTTCCAGGCCACCTGAACTTTTCAGGTCCAGGCTCAGCTCAGAAAAATCCCTCCTAGAACCCATTTTAGGATTCTGGTTTGGTTTGGCTCCCTGGTTGCTGCTTTTCAGGTTTCGGGGCCCTCTCCCAAGTCTGGAGGCAGATTTGGGAAGAGTGTAGCTTAACCTTGCCTCCAGTAATTTCTGCTGCAGGTTAGCCTGTGCACTGCGCCAGCTGGCCAGGACGTCTTTGAATGGCCTTTAGATAACTTCCTATCCGGCAATTACGTTCTTCTCCGATATCTTTCACTAAAACAACACCCTCTATTTTTGCTTTTAAATCCCCGCAAGAGAGGCTATTGTATGTAGGCAGCAGGGAAAGAGCCTTGCACAATCCTGCAATTGTGTGGGAAGGTAGGACAGACTCAGGGCTGTGTTTAGCTGGAGAAGCGTCCTAGGAACCAGGGGAGCAGCCTTTGCTGTCATTTTGTCCCAGTGGCCCCCCGCTGCAGCCTGAAGTCTGCATTACACCCAGCATGGTTTAATACAACTTAAGGCTGCAGCCCTGGACACACTGACTTCGGAGTGAGACATAGTGGACATAGTGGATGGGAGTCCCATCATTCTGCCTTGAAATGGGCACAAATGCAGGCTTTGGGGTTTTTCTCTTACTCTCGTTGTCTCTCCCCCCCCTTCTGTCATTCTGCTCCCAAAGGAGTGTTCTCTGACACCCAAAACCTTGCCCACCTCTTAATGGCATCTGTTGGGTGGGCCGAATACACGTACTACCTGAAGGTGGCTTGTGGGTATCTTTTTGAAACGGATCATTCGCAACTCTCCAGTCCACAACTATATATTAAATTTCTGCGGCAAGAGGACAGACTCTTGCATCACCAGTTTGTGTGCAGGGATTTTGGTTGCGCAAGAAGTGCCATGCACGTTTAATGTCTCCCTCCCTGCCTCAGTCCAAAGCCCTTTGCAAGAATGTCACAACCTGTGGGGATCTGGTGGCTCCCTGGCAGTTGCCTGTGAACTGGCCCCTCTCTACCTCTTGCCCATCCCTGTGTATTGAAAGTGCTGGGAGTTTAGAAATTCTGGGTAGGAATTTCTGGGTAGGAAGAATGTGATGCTCCAGCCAGGCACAGATGGAGCCCACACCTGTTTAGCATCAGCCGCACAAAGTGTTTTTCCCTGAGGGCTGGAATGTACTGGAACGCTACGGCTTTTGCTGAGAAGGCTGTTTCCGGGCAGTGCCGAGTGGCCCTCCCTGCAGAGCTGGTGAGTGTGCAGTCTGTTTTGTCATTCCTGCTTGAACCAGCTGCACGTGTTGTGGCCTGGTGGCATTCCACGTGCCACCTCCCTACTACCACCTCCGTTCATCTTGTGCCTGCAATGTGCCGAGGTGGAATCGACCAGAAAATGAAATCATTCTGGGAGCAGCCTTGCCAGCTCAGTTTGTTTCTGATCTAACAAAGCACACGTTGAATAGATGCAACCTTTTTTTTTTTTTTTTTTGAAGGGAATGGGTGGGAAGGCACTGCTTCTCAAGGAAAACTGCACCTGTTGAATTTCTCTGTTGGCCTGCTGTCCATAGACTTTCAGCTGTTGCACTGCCCTAGCAGCCTGGCATGCAAAAATTAAGTCAGTAGAAAGTGACTGGATACTATTCAACTCACAGTAAAAATGTGTCTGGAAAGTGGAAGTTCAACAGATGCAGATCTCATATGTATAGAGATGTAGTGATAAAGAATGCTGTTGCATTTCTGGTGTCTTTCTGCAACTTTGAAAGGCATAAAGCCCCTATTTTTTGGGGTGGGGGGAGGTAGCAACCCTGTAATAGTAGCCTGAGAGAGATTAAATTCCTCCTCGTATGCCAGCAAAGAGAATGAATCTTGTGTCACCTTTCCCAACGGTTCTGTACTGAATAGAATGTACAGTTGTGTAAAAGGGGGAAGGAATTCTGGCCAGTTCAGCTTCTCCCTGGTGCCACTTGTGGTGTTGGGGAAAATTGGCATCAGTTGACATTCTCCTTTGTGTTAGGCAAAAAGAGATCTTGGAGCCTTTGCTCCACCCTCCCTTTGGTCTTGCTGCCAATCTCCCCTTGTGCGAGTGCTGTTTTCGAGGGACTGGAGGGGGAATGAAGTTGGAACTATGGAATGTTCCCACCCAAGGCAGTTGTTGGGGGTGAGAGGCGCAAAGCAAAACAGTCCCTTACGCAAGCAGTCTTACATAAAACTTAATTTTGACAAGCCTGACGCTAAGCCAGTGGGGTTTTTTTTTTGGGTGTAGCATGGTGGGGGAGAGGCTGTTGGCAAAAGTGGGAGGGGGGATTATGGAATGAGCTCCTGCTGGAGGGCAAACCCTTTGTACAATCCTGGCTTAATTTGGACTCTCAAAAGGTTAGATGTGCCCTGGATGCAAAATTATTTACTTGTGACCTTTCTATTCCAGTTGCCCCTTCTGGCTTCCTCCACGGAGGTCTGAGCATTGTCTGTAAAGCAGGGGAGCATGTCATTTTAGCCTCCATTCAGTAACACCATGATGAGGGGTGGTCTATGTCTGAATGCTGGCTGCTGAGCAGCCAGTGGATGGCATGGGGCCCTGACGGTGGGTTTCCCAGAGGACCAGTGTGTGGGGCCGAGGGACTAAGAACTGGCAGGCTTCTCCTCCATGTTCTTATTAGCCATGATGGCTAAGAATTGAACCTCCATGTTCAGGGACAATCAACCTCAGAGCACCAGGTGCTGGCATGATAAAACTGTGGAGGGCAGGGCTGTTGCCTCCGTTCCCAGCAGGTCACTTTCCTGGAGTTAATTGGTTGGCTATGGTGGCAAGCAGAGAATGATGGATGGGCCTTGATCCTTGTTCAAGAGACCCAAATGGATGACAGGGTGGTTGGAGGTTGATCCATTAATGTGGCAGGATTTTTGTTTGTCTGGCTCCTTTCAATCTGTGGAAAAACCCAGCGCTCAGGGGCTCCGTCACTCTCCTGCAAACAAAGGACATTTCCGCCACTGCCTTCGTTGTGCGTCTGTGAGAAAACCACTCAGGCTTCCAAATATGCCCCTCTTTTAAGGGGGCGCCATACCAACCCCCTGCCAGTCGTCACTGAAAGTCCTGCAGCTCCTTGTGAGCAAAAGTGACTGGGATCAGTGCATCTTTTGAATTTTTGCCTGTCACATCACAGTTAAAAATCCTCAGGACCTACAGCCCTGCCAGAAATAACTGGTGAACCAGATAGCCGAGCTTGGTTTTTATTTGGGGGATTGGTTTGATCCTTTCCTTCGGCTGGGCAAAGTTCACTTTTTCTAAACATGGTTTGCAGCGAATGACTTATCAACCTTCAATTTTATCTGGATCCCACTTTCTCTAATCTCGAGCGAAATCAGCATCTCTGCAAGAAAACCTCTCCAGTCCTGTTTACCAGCAGGCCCAACATTTTCCATGTTGTATTCCAATAGAAGCTTTGTTTCCTCTCTCAAATAGCTGTCAAAGCCTCCAACCTCTCCCCATTGCAGTACTGGGCCTTTCCCCAGTTTCTATTTAAAATACTCCCCCCACTCTGGGGTTATGTTGTGCATCTAGGGTAATGACCTGAACTGGAAAGAGTTTGTACAGATGAATCTTGAGTTTAGATGACTTCCAGAGGGAGTTGGACAGAGTCATAGAAGGAAGAGGAAGAAGAAAGAGTGCGTAGCAGCAGCAATTGGGGTAGCAGCTGGATTGAGCCTCCATGCTCAGAGGCAGTGTAGCTTTCTCCCAGTGGCTGACAGATACTTTAAAAGCAATGTCTGAAGCAAAACAGAGCTTCATGGCAAACAGGCCAAGTCCAGGATGAGCCACATGCTGTCATGGGGCTAACGTAAGCATGATGTCGGTGTGGAATCTGTAGGTGACGGACATGTGGAGAAGAGGCAGGCATCGATTTGAACAGGGTGTGTGGTTTTAGGAGGGGGTATAAAATAGTAGATGCAGTGAAAGATTTCCTCCCATTTCTCTGTATTTAATGCATGGCTATTTTTTTCCCTTGCCCTGTTTCTCTCTGATACCCAGAAGCCTCTGTTTTTCTGCTCAACAAGTCCCTTGTTCTTCAATCTCTCCTGTTTTCCACTCCCCCCTTTTTTCTTGAATTAGTTTCCTCATCTAGTTTTGGACTCATTTCCATTTTTAGGCTTTCTGTGGACCAGTTTTCCATCCACGCTGGGATTCACCACTTATCAGTCCTGAGAAGTTTAAGCAAGCCTAGTTATTTAGATCTGCTTATTTCCTTCTCACTTGGTGGTGACCCTCCAGAGCTGATGTGGGGTCATCAGGAGCCAGCATCAGTCTCTCTGATGCTATCTGGTTGGCCACTGTGGAATGGAGGATGCAGGACCACTTGGCTCAGTTCAGCAGGGCTCTTATGCTCTCCTGACCATTGAGCCTCCATGTGCCAAGGCGGTCAGCACCAGACGATGGAGACAGTGAAGATGAACACAGCCCTCACCATCCTGTCCTGCTTGTGAACTCCCAGAGGTGTCTGGCTGCTTTTTGAACTAGATGGGTTTGGTCTGGCAAGGGAGTTGCAAGTTTTGGGGTTGCTAAACCTGGATTGTGCCTGGCAATCCTTCCGTCACTAGAGCACCGGTGCCCCCTGCCAGGGTGTGAACTCACTGAGGATGTGGAAGGGGCCAAAGGTCCACAGAGCCTCTCCAAAGGAGACCTTTCCTTGTTTGTTTAAAGCTTGCAAATATCCAGTGTGAGCCAGGGAAGGGCAACACTGGTCGTTGTACAACTGTGAGAGAAAGGGGCTGGAGCAAGCGGTCTCCTTTCTTCCTGCCTTGGCCCACGTCCTCTCCCACTGCAGGGGTTTTGGCCAGCACCGAGCTGGCTGCGGATCCATATTTAGTTTGCAAAATCCAAAACCACTCACAGCTCCAGGCAAACAGCAGAGAACAATAGTTTGGGACAGGAGGGAGAATCTCAGCTGCTGCTGACCTGTTTCGTAATCCAGCCCAGTGGGGGAGAGTGGGGGTGGCATTTGCTAGTGTGGTCCAACCCTGTGTTATCTTGCCAGCCCAGCCAATAAATAGCAACTTGGCCTCGTTTTGGGCTTGCAGTAGTTTCTGGACAAGTTCAGCACAGAGCGGTCAACGGCAGACAGAGCATCAAACATGCGGACGCCGTTTTTCAGTGTTCTGGGCCTGGCCATCCTCTGCCTGTTCCAGACTCAGGCTGAGGTGCCTGTTCAGCCTGGCTTCCAGCAAGATCAGGTAACCACACCTGTGGCTCTTGTCTCTCACCCAGAGGCGAGGAACCACATTGATGATGTTTGCTAGATGCTCTAAGCTGGCCACTTGCATCCCTGGTCTGTATTAGAACGGTTGAGGGATCTGTTAGGGGGAAGGCAGAGCCCCTTTGTGAGACCTTAGTAGCTGGCTCAGATGAGTTTTGTTCAACCTGAGTGGCGAGGCAGCCACTCTGACCATTGCAAGAGGTATTTTTTGAGTTGGATGCGCAGAGCAGAATGAGAGAGCCATCTATGGCTCTGTTCCAGAGCTGAGCTATACTGCTGTAAACTGGCAGAGGATTCAGTTTTCTCCTGGGCACCCAGGTAGGGGGATTGGAGGGGATTTCTGGTGCCACCTGACAGCTGCAGCACATCAATGCTGTGGGTTTCTCTCTTCCATTCAATCTACTTGGAGGGTAAAAGGTCAACTTCCTAGCTGTGTCTATCAAGGCCAGGAGAGGCAGCAGAATTGGCTGAGAAAATCCATCAAGACCTTGATATGTGTGTGCAGATGGGAGTCAATGGACTGTGTGTGTGATTCAGGAAGGGTATGAGAATTGGGAAGCAGGGTGCCTTCCCCAGCATCCCACCCAGGACCAGATTCTAGGACCAAGTAGTAGCTACTGGGATGATCTTTCTCTCTGAACTGGTGTTTGCAGTTTGCAGGGACCTGGTTCAGCATCGGCTTCGCCTCCAACTCCCAGTGGTTCAAGGAGAAAAAGTCGGAGATGAAGATGTGCACCACCGTGGTCACGCCCTTGGAAGACGGAAACTTAGATGTCACCTCCACCTATCCCAAGTGAGGTGGTGCTGGAGATGGGGGCGGTGCCTGGGCGCAAGGCACCACACCTGTTGGGGTCAGCCACTGGCAGTCCTGGGGCTTGTGCTGCCCTGGGGCCCTCCCTTGATCTGCCACCCTCCCACCCCTATGTGGACATCACCGCAATTACTTCTGGGGGTTGGTCTCCTCTTCTGCTTTTTCTTTTACAGTGGAAGAAGGCAGGCAGCCCTGGAGCAGGAGCTTTCCTGCACTGCCCCCCTGCTGTAAAACCCCTGCTATAAAAAAAAAAAAAGCAGAGGAGGCATAGGGTGTCTCCCAGAGTGGCACAATGAAGGGGGCGCAAACAAGGGTGGGGGAAGCAATTTTGCCGCCCTTCCTGCATGGCACATGGGGACATTTCCCCACCTTGATACCCCCAGGTACACCAATGGGGCCAGCTTCTCATGCCTGCTATGTGACTCTGAATTGGTGGCCAATTGCGTTTTTTTCCTATGTGGTTCTGAGGTCATCCTCTGAGGCCCTGGTTCAGGGGCCTGGCCCATCAGAGGGTCTACGAGCATCCTTCAAGTGCAAGGACCGTTTGGTCTGATGCTTTGGAATGTCCACAAGGGATGACACCTGAAACACTCACTGAGGGAACTGAGTGCACTGTGGCAAAGGCCATTGTTAGGAGACCGAACCGTCACTTTCATATTTGTCCAGTCCTTTCTTGGAGAATGTGCAGCAGAGATCTTCTGTGCCATGGGGAACCCACACTCCTGCCCCAGTAGGTTGAGACAGCTCCCTATTTCCCACTGCTATGGGGCGGGAGAAATATCCTGCCTGTAAGTTTGTAAAGCTGTGGGAGCGTCCCTCACTGTCCCATTACGTGATACTTTTTGCACCTTGCTCTCACTGCTGCAGGCTCGACCACTGTGAGACCAGAAAGAGCATTTTCGTCCGGACCGGGCAGCCTGGCAGATTCAACTACGCCAGCAAACGTAAGTGACAAGGGAGCACAAGCCCTCCTGGGACAAGGACAAGGGAGCACAAGCTCTCCTGGGGCTGTGCTGATGCTGGTGGAGAACAGCAGATCTCATCACTGGGCCAGGGAGACCAACATCCGTTTGGTAAAATACAATGGCACCATTTGCCTTAATCTTTTCTATCTGTCTCTGAATGGCATCCAGAACATTCTGCCCCAACTGTCCAGGAAAACAGGTTCAAGCAGCTGATGCTGCCAAGAAAAGAGACATTACCAGTGCCCAGGGCGCTGGGTGTAAAATGCAGAGGAGCTGATCGAGATGGTCCCAGGGACTCCCCATGGCCTGCAGCAGGCTGGGAGACCACCTGCCTTGCGTGCAGAAGGTCCCAGGTTCACCCTTCATCATTAGAACTTCAGAAGAGCTGGATCAGGCTAAAGACCCACCTAGTTCAGCTTCTTGCATCTCAAAGGAGCCCACCAGATGCCTCGGGGCCACAAGAGACCTGCATCCGGTTGCCACTCCCTTGCATCTAGCATTCAGACAGCCTACTCCTAGAACCAGCAGGTTGCACAAACCCCTTGTGGTTTGTCACCTGCTTTATCTCCCTTTATTTACACAAGCTTAGGAGCTCAGCTCCTTGCAGTACAGTTAGTAGCTGTCTTGCAAACTGCAGGTGAGCTGAGATCTTTGCAGGGCAATTAGCAGCTACAGTATCTAATTTTTGAACAGCCTTAGGGCTTGAGGCAATTAGTTATCTGATTTTTACATCACCCTTCAGTGACCCACCAAAAACCAGGTTGTGTCCCACCAGTGGGTCCTGACAATTTGAGAACCACTGATTATTTGGGTTTTTTCATCAAGTGATCACACCACTTAATTCTAAACTGAACTGATTGAATAATTGACTCGGTTAAAAGGCAGATGGCCCTCCCCAAACATACAGACATTCCTTCATCAGATGATCAAAAGAAATGGCCAATACTTTGTCAGTGAAAAGGAGGAGGGGGAGCCTTCCTTGCTGAGTAAGTGTGAAAGGAAGCAGCAGGTGAGAGAGTCAGTTTCTAGAAGTGTCTTGTGAGGAACACAAGCTGGGAATAAAATCACACAATCCCTTTCTGGGCACCAACGTCTGTCCAATTCTCTTTGTCTGCTGACCTCTGAGGCACAGGAATCCAACATGTTGTCACTGTGGTGGAGACCAACTACAGCGAGTATGCCATGCTGCTTGTCAAGAAAGCAAACGACCCAGATGCTGCCATGGTGACACTGTATGGTAAGTATGTGCTTTTGCCCCCCCCCGGGGGGAGCAGCCCTCCTCTCCCCACCATGGCTCCCCTCCGCCTACTAGAGGTGCAGTCCATCTTGGTGACACAGAACTGGGAGAATCAGTTATTTCTAGCCTGTGGGTTGCACAGCGGAGAGAGAGGTCAAGCTCTGAGATTGCCCGTGAGTGACAGTCAAGCACAGTTAGGTAAAAGGGAGAAAGGTCCCCCCTCCAAGCCTCAATGTGGTTGGTGTTGGAGGACACAGGGCTGTTCCCTGCTGTGGTGGGTCCTGGGGCAGGGGTGAGGGTGAGTTGGGGCTCACAGTTCTGTACCACTAGAAACTGACATAAGAATTCATATGAACCTCCGCTGCTACTGGAATTTCACGTTCTGCTGCCCAGGTAGCCTGCTCCTTAGAGCTGTTTGGCAGAATATCACACAAGACTTCCTCCCCCCCCCTCCAATGCAGCCACAGCAACTCCCCAAGTCCCTTTAGCCTGCCCTGCTCCTGTTGAGAGATGCCCTTCTCTCTTCCTTCTTTCTCAACTACTCCCTGTTTTCTGGTTGCAGGAAGAAGCAAGGAGCTGAGGCCTGAACTGCTGGAAAAGTTCACCCAGCTGGCCTTGGCAGAGGAACTCACCAATGACGACATCCTCATCTTGCCCAGGACTGGTAAGAGCCAACGGGAGATCAAGGCCGTCTTCGCAGTGGGTGGGGGAGCGAGAAGCTGGATCAGGCTTGTGGCTCCCTGTGAGCTTCTTCTTGATCTCCCTGGTGAACCAAAGAACCAGAGGACATAAATGTAGGGGCTCCCCACCTCAATTCATAATAAACAGTAATGATTGAAATGTATTTTTATTGCATGATATGAAATGCCTGTGGCTTTCACCCAGGCACCTGCACCCCAAAAAGTCCAAGCTTCTCCCTCAAGCAGTTTACAGTCAAAATAATGTGTTTTTTATTCTATTGTCAGCCAGGGTTATCCCCCAAAGTGTACAATTTAAAGCCATGGTGTAGGCTTCCTCATGAGGAAGCTGCCTGAACCATTTACTAAAGAGCCTATACTATATCTCCAAAACTAGACATGATCGGATGCCATTTTTGGAATCGGCACCCCAAATATACCCAGGAATTGGTGTAACGTTTACACCAAGGAAACAAAATGTGTGTTGGCCTGTGTAATCATGGTCTGAGTGCTATGGGAAGAGTGTAGGTGAACCAGTGATTAAGGCTACAATTCTATCCACACTTTCCTGGGAGTAAACCCCATTGACAATAATGGGACTGGCTTCTGAGTAAATATGCATAGGATTGGGCTCTCAGCCCATTCCCTTTCATCTTCCTCAGTAAAGTTACATGCACTTGTCTATCAGGGCTGGAGTGGATGGCGTTTGGGTTCCTTAGTTCCAGTGCGGTGGTTCTAGAGCCTTGGGCAAGGTCAGGATTCTGTCACAGGGCACAACCTCTTGAGCTGGCCACCACCGGAGTGACTTTTGGGCTCCTGCTGTATACTGACCTTCCTTGTTTTCCTCTCTCAACAGATCAGTGTATGGAGGAAACCGTGTAGGTGAGACTTGAAGGTTTCTCTGCCAGGCAGACCTTTTTCATGTATAGAATTTGCAAAATGGGAGATCAGATCTGCCTCGGAAGACCACCACCCTTGGACCTGGAGGTCCCACAGTGCTTCACAAGTAGGGCAATAAGGACAGGCTCCTCCCTGTTGCTTGTTTCTAGCCTCTGTACATGAGAGCTGTATTTACCCATCAGTGCAAATACCTGTGCTATACATTATATTGTATATAATTGATACAATCCTTTAAAAAAGACAATTACCTGGGTGATCAGTCCCAGGGCTTCCATTACAGTGCTGCATTGCTTGAGTGTTTCCCCACCAAGATAAGAGAGCTAAGCAGAGCAAACTCCCAGCGTGCTTGTGCTGAATCTAGTGGCGGGTGGTGGCTGGGATTGTATTCAGAGTACAGAAATCTTTAGCACCATTTCTCCTTCTTCCTTTTCAAGCTGCCAGACTGACACTCTGGTCTCATCTCGAGAGAGGAAGCTGCCTTCTCACCTGCAACCCCCTGGATTCTCCCTGCACTCAGATTAGCAGCCGGTTTAGTGAAACCCTGCACCGGAAACCCACACGTGTAACAGCCTCTCTTGATGTGCAATAAAAAGTGTAGCAGAAGTTGCTGCCTCTGCTCTATCTTTGGGGGGTGGGTTCTTAGCTAGTGGGCTCCATATCCTGAGCCCAGTGTTTCCCAAGCTGTGGGTTGGGAGCCCAGCACTTCTCAAATTGTGGGTTGGGTCGTGAGCCAATTTCAGGTGGGTTGCGCAGCATCTAGCTCAGTTGCCATTGAAACTGCAGAGCTGAAAATACAAGGTGCAGAGCTGCTGGGCAGGGCAGGGTGGGTTCCTGGTGGGAGAGAGGCCTGGTGCTTTGCCCTGAATAGATGGGAAGATGGGACACTGGAAGGGGGGAGCGCTGTGTGGTTGGAGAAGGATCCAAGTCTGTCTTCTGCTTTGACCTCCAAGCTGGAATGCTTGAATTTTGAGATGTCAAATAACATCACAAGTGCACTGTGTAATGGGACATAAGAACAGCCCCGCTGGATCAGGCCATAGGCCCATCTAGTCCAGCTTCCTGTATCTCACAGCGGCCCACCAAATGCCCCAGGGAGCACACCAGATCACAAGAGACCTCATCCTGGTGCCCTCCCTTGCATCTGGCATTCTGACACAACCCATTTCTAAAATCAGGAGGTTGCGCATACACATCATGGCTTGTAAATCGTAATGGATTTTTCCTCCAGAAACTTGTCCAATCCCCTTTTAAAGGCGTCTAGGCTAGACGCCAGCACCACATCCTGTGGCAAGGAGTTCCACAGACCGACCACACGCTGAGTAAAGAAATATTTTCTTTTGTCTGTTCTAACTCGCCCAACACTCAATTTGAGTGGATGTCCCCTGGTTCTGGTGTTATGTGAGAGTGTAAAGAGCATCTCCCTATCCACTCTGTCCATCCCCTGCATAATTTTGTATGTCTCAATCATGTCCCCCCTCAGGCGTCTCTTTTCTAGGCTGAAGAGGCCCAAACGCTGTAGCCTTTCCTCATAAGGAAGGTGCCCCAGCCCTTTGGCTGATCATGGCTTAGGCATGAAGCCTAAATTGATGATGTCACTTCCGGCCAGGACATCACCACCAAGTTAATGTCATTACTTTCAGTGCAGCCCGACAGTTTGTCATTCTAAAAGTGGGTCCTGGTGCTAAAAAGTTTGAGAATCACTGAATATACAATTAAGAATGATAAATGCAGATGGATTATGCAAAATGCAGAAGGCACTTGTTCATCTTTCCTATAGAAAAGCCTCCTGTGCCACGTGTACTAAGTGACGGGCAAATGCTCAACAGGTGCACCCCCTAATCACCATATGTCTGACTTGGAAGGGAAAATACACACTGAATTTCAGCAGCTTCTCAAGACAGAGCCAGCGCCAAAAAAAAAAAAAAAAAAAAGACATGGGGGTACCATGGGGGATAGGGGCAGGGGGGCACGTGCCCCCTAAACAAGTAAGGCAGCTTCCTGTGTTTGGAATGGAAGCATTATTGGGAAATAATTTTTCCCCCAGTGATCTAACATGTGAGACAAATTTCATTCCCATCCCACCTGAAAAGCCCCTTCTGTGTCCCCCCTCCCCAGTATATAGTAGTTTTCTTTTATTACTGCTGCCACTAGGAAAAGGTGGAGGAAAACCTGGGCCACCGGGGGGGGGGGTGCCCAGTCAAGACTTTGTCTCAGGGCTGTTGGCACCCGAATGTCGACACCATTCCTTGGCCCTGCCACGCCACTATCTGAGGAGTGCAGCTTTTTCTCACCCAGGGCCTGCAAAGGCCAGGAAAAGCTGCCCTTCTTCACCTCCCCCCACAGCTCGATTCAGACAGGAGCTGGCGACCCAAAGGAAAGATGTTTGTTTTCATGTTCCTCCCTCCTGGTGGCTTGGCTTGCTCAGAAGGAAGGACCTTGCAAGGGGATTTAGATAAGGCGGGATCGCCTTGCAGTCCTTCCCGCCTCTCCTGATTGCAGGGCTCTGCCTTCTGGCACAAGGAGGTGCACAGCGTTCCAGGCCACCTTGGCCAAAGTGCCCGCTCCAGGCCACCTTGTTCAGGCCAGGATGGCTCAGCAGAATAGATAGTCCAAGTGGCTGTTTGGGGGGGGGGGAGGCAGCATTTCAGCGGCTCCAGACCAGACCAGCTGGAAAATCCCCTCAATAGAGAAGCAAAGTGTCCTCAGGTGTCCTCAATGGCAAGTGTCCTCAAGGAGGGGAATGCACTCCCCCCCCCCATTCAGAAAAGAAGCAGTGTAGACAGCAACATAGCTTGACCCAGCTTTGCGTCAAAGCCATCCATTTCATGGTGCTGGTCTTTCTTGTTTGCTTGTGCCAAGGGGCCCATTCTTGCCTAGCTGCAGCTTAGCTTAGCAATTAACAGCTGGTACGTCACCCGACACCACCAGCCCAGATAGCAAAAGCCTCTCTTGCCCAAAGTGTTGCATAAGCAGTGGGTCCAGGATGGGGTGGGAGGGGGGTGCGTTTTGAGGTGGTCCCACCCATTGAACCCTCCAAGCAGAGAGATATAAAGCTGGGCACCTCCGAGGCGCTGGTATTGTGTTCTGGCTGCACAACTGGTTTTCTGTTGGTTTGCGAGGAGCCAAAGGGGTGAAACGCAAGAATGAAGGCTGTGCTACTGGGCTTTGTGGTGCTCCTATTCTGGGTGTTCTGCGTTCAGGCTGAAGTTGTGGTGCAGCCAGATTTTGACATCCAGAAGGTACGGACCAGGGATGCTAAAGGAAGGGGGGATCTTTTTGGGGGGATGCTTTGGTTGCAGGCCTGGACAAAGTCTTGCTATATCACCTCTTAGCCATTAGAAGATCACGTTCATTACTCCCCTTGGTCAACTCTTTGTATGGTCTAAATAATCCCACGTCTAATTAGTTTGAAAAAAAGTTAGACAAAGATGGAGAGGTTAAATCTATCAGCCACAAGAACAATGGAACCTCCAAGTTTAGAGACAGTCTACCTCTGAGCATAAGACGCTGGGGACAAACAGAAGAATGCCCTTATGTTTGTGTTGCTTCTGGTTGGCCACTGTTGGTCTGGGCCAGCGGCCTAGCCTAACCAGACTATTCTAGAGAATTTCTTAATAGCTTTTGGGCTGGTTGAATTTTTCTTTCTCTTTTTAACGGGGTATCTAAATAAGGCTTTGCATGTCTTCCACTCCAAGAGCACCAAAATGCCGGGAGCGATGCAGATTGCGAAGCATCGTGAACGAATGTAGAAATTTAGAAGGCAGACCAGCGGAGGAGGGTGGCTTCTGCCTGGGATGGTGCTGAGTCTCACCAACCGTGACCTCTCCAGTTTGCAGGGACGTGGCAGATTGTGGGTGGCATCTCCAACTGCCCTGTGTTCCAGGGCATGAAGGAAATCATGAAAACATCTGCCGCTATTGTAAAGCCCCTTCCAAATGGCGACCTGGAGATAACGACTGGCTTCCCTTTGTAAGTATCTGTTGTAATTTTTTTTTTTGGCCTTAAGGGATTTTTTCATACAGAGGCCCTTGGATATTAAGGGTAAGCCAAAATGGTATGTTTATGTTTGGGGGGGGGGGTTCCATATCATGGACAATTGAAGTGAAGTACGACACCCCCCCCCCACCAAGGCTTTCTGGTAATAATGTGCAGGGGCTGTGGAAAAAGAGCAAGGATGCTCCCCAATTCAAAATGAGGCAGGAAGAGATGCTCTTAATCCAATTTGGCTTTGTGATGTTGTTTCATTGTCGAATCTGATTGGCGAATGAAGCTTGATTGGCAGGAGTCATGTAGCCAGAAAGCTGAGGAGTCTTCTTTAAAAAATGTGGCCAAGAAATTGCCAAGGTGGGGAGCCCTGCAAAATGGTGCAGTTAACAGCAAGGTTTGGTGGATGGTCTTTGGAGGACATCTCGGCCCCTTCAAAACTCCTTATGCATTGAAAACAGACACTCATGAACATGAAAATTCTGCCCAGAGCAAGTATATATAGATGAAATTCCCCCTTGATTTACAGTTTGATTTTTTTTTTCCTGTGTGATCAGGCATGTGGATGGGACGATCCTGGTGACGTGATCCACTTGAACTTCCAAAGGAAGTTTCAAAAAGTCTACCTCTGATTAACATGTGCTTGGGGGTGGCCCTGCTTGTCAATGTATTCAGTTCTCATTATGCTTTGCCCCTGAGATGCTGTAGTCCAGCTTTTCTTCCCTGACAGTTTATTTTGGGTTTTTTTTTTTTCCAGCCCTGAAGAATGCAAGAAGATGGTGATATATTTTACAAAGACTGACCAACCTGGACACTTCTCCAATAAGGACAGTCAGTGGCTTTCTGCAAACAGAATGTTTCTGTGTTTTGCTTAATTTGGCCATCTCAGGCTGAGACAGTGGGGGTTCGGGTCTGGAGGCAGTCCCATAATTGGACATTTTGTGGTACTGAGTGGTCCAGAGGGAGGGGAGAATCCTTGCTGAACAGCCAGAACATAAAAGCAGCCTGCTAAAGTCATTTTAAGTTATTTACATGGTGTTAAATATTCATAAATTATGTAGTTTTATAAAACTGCAAAACAGGGAATGAGAGAGGGCTGGTTGTCCCTCTTGCCTTTTCAGCCCTTGACCGGAATGCTGGAAAGTGGGGGCCAGCTAGTAAAGAGGAATTGGGCAAAATCCTGCCTGTGGGTTTTGCCTTGTAACTGCCTGAGCGAAAGGGGCTAGAGACTTGCTTGGTTTTTAACTGAAGCTGAACAATCCGTTAAGTGGACTATGCCTAGGACAGGGGCAGGCCTCTTTCAGGTCACAAGCCAGAGCCAACCAGGGTTCTCTTTTTCCTTGTGCAGAGATGGCCACCAGGGACATGCGTGTGATGGAAACAGACTACATCAATTTTGCCTTCGTCTATACCTTCAAGGTGCCCCTGGACAAGACGGAGGCGAGCAGTACCACCATCCAGTTGTACAGTAAGTGACTTGTCTGTGTGCAGGAGAGATCATGATGGAGGCAACAGTGTGGCTCAGAGCCTTCATCTTGCTTCCTGTAAGGTGTCAGTATGGGCATATCCTTGAACTGATTATAGGAGATTGGGCTCTAGTGAGTGCTCCACAGCGTCACGTTCTGGAAATGAAACCATCTGGGCCAAGGGAAGCAAGTGGCCTGGCAAAAGCTATTTTAGTACTAAGAACCTGAGCAGGACTGGGACACCATCTCCTGTTCCCTGAGGAGGGACACCAGATGCCTCCCCCTTGACCTTGTGGTGCTCTAGTCCAGTGTTCTTCAAGCTTTTCCATTCCTGTAAGTTGCTGCGACCCCACAACTAAGGCTTAGCGACCCTGTTGGGGTCCCGACCCCAAGGTTGAAGAACACGGTTCTAATCTGATTCTCTCAGACTGATTCTATGCCTAGCCAGTTCCAGCCAACTCACAGGGGATCAGAGGAGTATAATGGTATCTGGAAAGCTAAGGCCATGGATAAGTACAGCTCGTGAGTTTAAAAGGATGAGGAAACTATTTTGCATTGAAGTTTGCTTATAACTGCTTGCTTCCATTTTTGGCAAGATCTGTACCTGGGTCCTGCCAAAACCATGTTTCAAACCTGCTTACTTTGAAACTTTTCTCCTTTTGCTTTATCTGCCCCCCCCCCGCCGCCGTTATATATAAAATAAACTCTGTTTTAATTTATCACCTCTCTGAGGTTTGTTGAGCTCTGCCCCAGTCCTAATGCACCCTATGCTCTTTGCTACAATCTAGATGGGTCAATTTTCCACTAACTAGGATGGAGGCTTCCAAGGAAGCCCCAGCCTTGTCCAGGTAATGAAATTCATCCATCTTGGCCCTGGCATAGGGGCAGATCAGTGAAAGCACGAGACACTAGTTTCAAGGTTATCTCCTCAGAATCATCTGCCTGAAGCAATCGCTTCCCAAGATTTGTTTCCTACACTATCTCCTCTGTGAAGATTGGAGGTTGCAAAGTCCCACTGCATGTGTGTGAATGCATGTTTATTCTGATCACCTCCAAATCTAGCCAGGACTTCAGATGCAAGCCCAGAAGTGTTGGAGAAATTCAAGAAGCATTATCATGATGTGGGACTCACGGATGACCTGATGATTATGCTGCCCAAATCTGGTGAGTGTGCCCAGATCTCATTTCTGGTTTAGCGTAGTTCCATGTTTTGAATTTAGCAACACTAGTCAACTCAGAAGTCCCAAGGTGTTCTAAGGGGCTTACTCCCACCTAAGTTAATACAGGATCCAAGTCCTTAGCATCAAGCCCGCTAGCGTTGGATGAGGAGTCTCTAGTCACAGCAGTGCTTGCCAGCACTCACAGATCTTTCTTTTCATTACAGATAAATGTCTCAAGGCTCTCAGGTGAGTTGGTCTTGTGAAAACAGGGGGTGCTTGCTGTATCTGGAGGACTGGAGTTGGAGGGTCTAGAGTCACCTGTGCAGTCCTTTGGTCTTTATGAAAACGTAAGAATGGTCTTGCAAGATCAGGATAGCTGCCTCTCTTGTGCAGCGTTCTGCTTTTCACAGTGATCAGTCAGGTGTTTCCAAGAAGCTCACTCCGGTGCTCATCCCTGCTGTTCTTTTGTAGCGACTGAGGAGGGCCTGATCCACCAGGAGCCAAAGGCCCCACTGCAGAAGCACCAAGGATCTGGAAATGGGTGCTGCTGATCACATTCCCTCTCCTTCCCCAGCTCCAATGTTCCTTCTCTACTGCCTCTGGAACTTGAGCTCATCCCCTGCCCTCACGGCAATGTCCTTGCTCAATAAATAACTTTAAAACCTATTTCTTTAAGCTCTGCCTTTCTGTTTTGTTTTGTTTTTGTGTGTGTGTGTGGGGGGGGGGAGTTTTTCCTCTCTGGGTAAGAGTATCACAAAATCATTTCATTGAGAAAGCTCCAACAGCAAGTTCTGTTTCCCTATATTTTATTTAGATCCCATTTTATCTTCCTAATGGGCATTCAAAGTGGCTTCTAAACACAATAAAAAACTACACTATGAAAATATAAAATAAAAACATTAACAACTCCTAAAAACCAATACGGAACCTTAAAATCTCATTAAAAGCCAAGAGCAATTAGATTAAAAGAAAACAGAAAACTAGCAGTAGACAATTAAAAAATGCAAGACCATAAAACTAATCACCATAAAAACCCTCAATACCCATATTAAACACGAAACTTAGTTAGTATAGTTAGTATAAAAAGACATGAGTTTAAGCCCCGCTGGAAAACTTCTAAGGAGGGAGCAGAACATAAACTGAGACTAAATTAACAGGAACCTTGTAGATGATGAGTAAATGCAAATGGCCTGATTTCCAAAGAAAGGAGGCCAAAACGCAGAGTTCCAATATCTAAGCCATGATTGCCATCTAAAGGCCACTTCAGGTCTCGTATTTCCAGTCTGCTGCTTGAAAAGGTTTATTATTATTAAACCATAAACGGGTTTGGAATAAGTGCGACAGCCTGGAGCTCCCAGCTGCACTAAACGCACAGGTGGCGCGTGAAAGAGCCACAGTGCAGATTTTTGCAACTGCACTCCTGAGAATTCAAAGTGGACAAGAGGCAGTCCAGGGACTGCCATTACAAAGCCAAGGCTGGTAGGAGCAGCTGCTCCACAGATCTGACTTTGCAGCTATAGAAGGTGTGGAAAGACCCTGTCACCAATCATGTCAGTTTCACTGTGCTGCCAACCCTTCTAAAACAAAGATATGAAGTTTATTAGTCAGTGACAGGGATGAATGTAACAAAATAAGGGTACTGAAGGGTTAGGAGGCCACCGAGGGCTCTGAGACCAGAAGCATTTCCAAAATCTCAGAAATGAACCGGAAGCCTGTGAAGGAATTTAAGGAGAGGTTGGTGTGATATTATTGGAGTGACAAGAGAAGTGAATGGCCTTAGCAGCAGAATACTGGAGAGCAGTGTAGGGGTTCAGGCAGGCCCACAGAAGATGAGAGAGGGCTTTATACTGTCAGACCACTAGTCCACCATTCCCAGCACTATTTCCTCTGACTGGCAGAAGCTCTCCAGGGCCTGTGGCAGAGGGAGAGATCCCTGCACCAGCCTTGCAACCCAAGATTCTTCAGCTGGAGATGGAACCTGGGAGTCAATGCATAAAAACCTTGCATTCTAATGTTAAGAACATAAGAACAGCCCCACTGGATCAGGCCATAGGCCCATCTAGTCCAGCTTCCTGTATCTCACAGCAGCCCACCAAATGCCCCAGGGAGCACACCAGATAACAAGAGACCTCATCCTGGTGCCCTCCCTTGCATCTGGCATTCTGACGTAGCCCATTTCTAAAATCAGGAGGTTGCACATACACATCATGGCTTGTACCCTGTAATGGATTTTTCCTCCAGAAACTTGTCCAATCCCCTTTTAAAGGCATCCAGGCCAGATGCCATCACCACATCCTGCGGCAAGGAGTTCCACAGACCGACCACACGCCGAGTAAAGAAATATTTTCCTCCCAACACTCAATTTTAGTGGATGTCCCCTGGTTCTGGTGTTATGTGAGAGTGTAAAGAGCATCTCTCTATCCACTTTATCCTTCCCATGCATAATTTTGTATGTTGTGCAAATAATGTTGTGCTATGGTCTACCCCATCTATGGGTGGACAGAGTCTGACCAATAGTATCTCTTGCCCGGTACTGTCCACCAACTGGAAGTAGCTCTCAAAGAGGTCTTTCCCATTATATACATCTTGGGATTCCCAGGGTCTGCACCCAAGACCACCTCCATGCTGAACAATGGATGTTCACCATATGAAGCTGCAATTGGCAGTATGAGGCCTCCAAGATTGACTGGGCCTGGTCTAAACACAAGCTTTTTGCCTTCCTTTCCTTGATAGGAAGTAGGATCTGCCAACCCCCCTTGAGAGTTTTCACTTATCTTGCAGAAACATATCTGACTTCCCTTGAAAGCTCTCGAATCCTTCAAAGTTTGAGATCTGGGAAGCCTAGCTGGAGGGTGGAGTAAGCAACAAGGGTATTTTTGCCCTTGGTGTAACATGTAGACCCTGTGGGAGAGATCGTGTTGGCTTGGGGTTGCTAGGTCTCAGGTTCTCAGCCCAAGCCTCAGCCTGCCACATGTCATGGACAGCGTGAGACTTAGGATTCAGAGGGTCACCTCCACACCCTCACCACCCCCTTCCATTTCAACTTCAGTTCGTGCTGCAGCTCCGTCTCCTCCAAGCGGCCCGGAAGGGCAGAAGGAGAAGCAGCTGGTGAAGTGATACGGTGGAAGTTTTAAAACACAACTTTGGGGAAAAGCAGTTAGCAGACTGCAAAAGCTGGGGAAATCCTCTATTTTAAAAAATTAGGATCCCCTTGTTCCCCTTTTTGTTTTTCCCATTCCTTGGCTTTGAGGTTCCACCTTGGCTCCCCACCTTGTTTCTGGGGACACTCAGTGAAACATTACTATGACAGTCTCAGGTCCTGCCGCCTGATCTGTAGGTTTGTTATTCCAGCCAGATAACCCTACACTGACCGCAAATGCGTCCCCACCATCAGGTGGTCTTACCCTGCCATGGATCAAAGCACTAAGACCTTTTCAGGTTGACTGCAGTCCAAATGCCCACTGGGACTCAGGCCAACACAAATGGCCTCTTCTGTTTGGAGAGCTGCAATGGCTCTTTGTGTTCAGTGAGGTCATCCTCCTATGGCCTTTAGGGCAGCGATACCCATGCCAACAATAACCGTTTAATCTCTGTAGTTGCACACGTGGCGGGTGGGGTGGAAAGAACTGAAGGGCAAAAGGAGATGGAGAGGTGAAAGGAGTCTTTGGAAGTGGAGGGGGCAGGGCAAGAGTAGTTCTCTATAAAGCCAGAGACCCTTTGACACACTGTCCATCACTCTCCAGTGCCTCCAACTTTTCTTTTACCAGAACAAAGAAAGAACGTACAAGATGAAGGTCTGGCTGATTGGCCTGGGACTCAGTCTGCTTTGCTCGGTCTTTGCCGTGGATGGTTTTGATGGCGACATTCAACAGGTAACAAATCCAAAAGCTCTAAGCTTCTCTACTGAATTATCTCAGGGAAAATATCTCAGGGAATAATTTCTTTCTGGAAGGAGTAAGTCCCTTCCAGCATGTTTGCTGGACTGCACACCCTGTGAGTGGAGTTGTGTGCACATAGAAGAAGGGGTTCCTTCGCAAAACAAAGGCCGATGGACTCCTGGCTTTTCCTACCCTTCCAAAAATGCCTTCCTTGGTCCTTCACTCTGCCTTTTGCCTTTAGGTGGCTGGGACGTGGCATGTGTCTGCCGTAGCTACTGAATGCAAGTGTATGCTGAAGCACAAAGATAGAATGAAGATGATGGTAGTCACCTTGACCCCTCAAGAAGCCGACAGTGTGACCATGGACACCACCATCCCCATGTAAGTGTCCAGCTTGGTGCCAGGCCTGTTGCCTGCACAGCCAACATCCATATTGTGATAGCGTTCGCAAAATACCAGGGAAAAGAACTGCTTGTGCTTTGGCCAGGGAACCAGCTGACTTAGGTCTTGGGGAGGGACTGGTTTAGTGGCACAGCAGCTGCTTGCATGCAGAAAGTTCCAGAATCAATCACTCTATCTAGCCTTTCCCCTTCTTTCTGAAACATCTTGCAACAATTGCTTAAATTGTTGAAGCTAACAGGGAGGGTACCGATAGTAACTCGGGGGGAGGGGATTTCCAAAGCTATAGCACCAACCACATGCCCTACCCCTTGTTGGTGCCAGTTTAGCCTCAGTCTATAGTGGCAAACATAGGTGGGCACCCCAGTGTCATTGGGGGATAGACAGTCTCATACTTGGATGCAAACTTACCTGAAGCTGGCATCTTCCTGCTCTAACGAACTTTGCCTCCTCTCCTCTTGCAGGCCAAATGGTTGCAAGAAAATCTCGATGAAATTTACGAAAAACGAAAACGGAGAGTACAAGCATTCATGCGGTCTGTATGAGTGAGACTTTGCTCTTTAACCATTTCATCTGACTGACAGAGAAGCCATTGCCCTCTCTATGAAATTGTGGTTTCAGCTGGCAAGTGCTGGCAACTGCCAAAATGCAGGCCAGTTGGGAAAAGTCCTGGCCAGGTGCAGGCTGGGATTGCATATGGCCAGGGTGTAGTTGAGAGGGTCTGTCACTAGGAGAAGGGACAGAACTTGGGAACCCATCAATCCACCTGACTGTTTGCCTTTGTTATTCAGATACATTTAAAGGTAGAGATTTGTAGCTGGTTCTCCAACTTTTTAGAACCAGGATCAACTTTTTAGAATGACAATCTATCAAGACACACTGGAAATGACATCATGGTCAGAAGTAGCATCAGCAAGCAGGAAAATTTTTAACACCCCCACCATAAGACAAATCAAATCAATTAAGTAAATTAAAAGTTTACAATAGATATGTTCAAAATGTTATTTAAAATAAAGAACCCCCTCCCAATCAGTTGCCAATCTGTTTTAAAAAAATTCCCCAAACACCCCAAAGGCTGCAATCCTCTCCACACTCACCTGGAAGTAAGTCCCTTTGACTATCATTGTTAGAAGTATAGACAGAGTAGCCTGTTCAAAGTACAGATCTGTTACATTTCCCCAAATGCAGTCTCATACCATGGGAGCATCAATATATTTTTAAAAATGTACACATTGGGGACCCACCTGAATGGGGACCCACCTGAACTTGGGGACCCACCTGAAATTGGCTAGTGGGTTCCAACCCACAGTTTGAGATACGCTGCTTTAAGATGTATAAAAAACAAAACACTGTAATGTAGAAGCCCAAGTGTAATGCACTGCTTCAGTGCCAGCGTGCTCTCTATCATGACTTGCCCTCTATCCACCAGATTGATTGCTCCCTTTTTATTTTCTCCAGAATGGGGCAACAAGATCATCAAGGAAGGTGTCACATCTTACGAGGGCGCTCTGATTGTAAAAGCTGTTCATGAGAAGAAAGGCAATGTCTGCAGGTTGTGGACCCTAATGTGTAAGTACGCAGGGGGGATGTTGCCACATCTTGCAGAAGTCATATTGTCTGGGTGGCAACTTGGGGCAAGATGGCTGCCAGGGCTTTGATGGAAGGAAGGAGCTGTCACTCACAGTCCAGTGAGCACACAGCTGTGCTCACAATGTCCAGCTTCCACTGTGTTTCACAAGGGCAGTGCATAGGTGTGCACTGACAATAAGAATGGCTCAGACAGATTTCCCCCCTTCCTTTGCATCCTCCAGTCCTGGCATGGAGTTGGAATTCTAGCTGCATGGTATTTCAGACTCTTCACAGATCCACTCAGGCCCTGCTCATTGCCTTTTCTCTGAAGCATGAAAACAGATTCATTCCCCTTCGGACATTCCCATCTAATGGACGGCTTGGCTCACCCTCTTTGTGGCTCCTGTATCTGTCTTGGGGGGTTTTTCGTGGCTTAGAACCCTGATTCCTCAGGGAAAGAGGTAGAGGCAGCACTGGGACTCAGGCCTGGTCTCTCTTGCTTGATTGCTTCCAGCTCGCAGCCGCACAGTCAACCAAGACACCTTGAACGATTTTGTGAGCGACGCTGAGGCTGCCGGCTTCACCCCGGAGCAGATCAATATCATGCCCCCAGAAGGTAGGAGAAATGTCCAGCTCTAATTTATCTGTGTGGGGAGGGGGTGTCTTCTGGCTCAAGTGTGTGCTATCTGGGCAGGATGGAAGATACTTTGCATGGAGAGAAGTGATACATGCACCTCCTCTGTGACTGAATTGCCATTAATTGGACAAGTGCAGTAACTGTCCCACCATCTTGTCTTTTGTCTTCACAGTGGCCTGCGTTGAATCGCAATAGGTGAGTTTTTCCATTGACTGAATTCCACTTGCATCCATTTAGGAAAGAGTCAGAGGCAACATTTTTATGGCATTGGGGTTAATTAGGAAGCAACTCCTTAGTTCTGGCTGACGAACTTTCTGTAGTGCCAGGCTGAATTGGGAGAAATGGATCTCACAAGCTGCCAGCATATCCCATCTGAATCTGAGAAAAGCCCACTGGGGAGGTTTCCCATTAGCTCACGGCCTGGACACAGTCAGCATAGGGTCCCCATCCAGTTCCTCAAGCACTTTTGTAATTTCAAAATTACAAATTCAACCTGCGTTGGCTCGGTCATGTCGTGAGAATGGATGATGGCCGGATCCCAAAGGATCTCCTCTATGGAGAACTCGTGCAAGGAAAGCGCCCTACAGGTAGACCACAGCTGCGATACAAGGACATCTGCAAGAGGGATCTGAAGGCCTTAGGAGTGGACCTCAACAGGTGGGAAACCCTGGCCTCTGAGCGGCCTGCTTGGAGGCAGGCTGTGCAGCATGGCCTTTCCCAGTTTGAAGAGACACTTGGCCAACAGTCTGAGGCTAAGAGGCAAAGAAGGAAGGCCCATAGCCAGGGAGACAGGCCAGGGACAGACTGCACTTGCTGCCAGTGTGGAAGGGATTGTCACTCCCGAATCGGCCTTTTCAGCCACACTAGACGCTGTTCCAGAACCACCTTTCAGAGCACGATACCATAGTCTTTCGAGACTGAAGGTTGCCAACTACTTTGTAATTTCAGGGTTAGCAAGGAGAAGGATGGATGTTTGAATTAGTAAATATACATTTGACCCTGTAATCAGTTTTAACAAAAGGGCAAAGGGCCTGGCAGATGCATGGAAGAGAAGCGAGTCAGGGTGTGGAGCCCTTGTCAAATTTCCTTGGATGCATACCCTGCGCATGCCCGATCTTGTCTGATCTTGGAAGCTAAGCAGAGTCAGGCCTGGTTAGTACTTGGATGGGAGACCGCCTGGGAATACCGGGTGCTGTAGGCTTATTTCATAGTCTTTCGAGACTGAAGGTTGCCAACCAACCATATCTGAAAATTAACAGCATTCCTGTTTCATTAAAGAAGCGCTGCCTGTTTGCACAATTCCTGAATGCCAGTGGCAAAGCCCAGGACAGTAACTGGGAAAGATCTCTTCCATCCTTGGTGGAGGAGGGCCTATGGGCACCTGATGAGGTCTGCATGGTACAGCACATGCCAGAGGTCCCAGGTTTAGAGATGCTCCAGCAGGCAAGCTTAAAATTCCAAACTTCCCTCCCTGAATACATGCGACAAATCAAAGAAGAACATGGACAGGCTGACAAAACATGAAATCTCTGCAGGCAAACTTTTCCATTTGAAACTGATGCTTGTGGTTGATGCTTGTGACAGCTGACCTTCCACAGGCAAATGTTTGAAGAGAGGCTTCCCAAAAGCTCCAACTTTTGCAGACATTTGCTTGCAAGGGGTGCCAACCTTGACTTAGATTTCAGGTGAAGACTGGGAATTTTCGTCCAGCCTGCTCAGTTTTCCTCCCTGGGATATGCAGTGGAAAAGAGAGTGGTGATGCTAGTCTAAGCAGACAGTGCTGGGCTAGAGAGAGGAGAGCTCTGCCTCGGCCCCTCGCAGGTTCACTTCCAATCCTCTTGTCTGGCAGGTGACTGAAGCCGATTCTGACAGTGCTGATGGCTGCTGCTGAGAAGCCTTCCTCCTTCCTCTGCCATGTGATTTGGGGCTTGGCAAAGTCCCCAAGGCAGGCGCCTTCTCACATTGTCAATAAATAGATTCTGAAACTGCACCCTATGTCCTTGTGTTTGTGTCTGTGCGTGGATGTGTTTGTGGAGGTCGGAGAGGAACCCTGAGATTCCAACCGGGATTAGAAATATTTCCCCCCTGCAGGTACATTTCTGAAGGGTTCTGCCCAGGATTTCAGGGTGAGAGAGCACAGTTGGATATGGGCCAAAGTCCATCTGTCAGTGGCCTGTATCCAGTGGCCAAACGGGTGCTCCAATGGGAAGCCAGCTGGTAGAACTGAAGGCAACAATCCTCCTCCTTGCTATGGTCCTAGTATACAGTACTCAGAGATAGACTGTTTCTATCAATGGGTGGTCCATTCATAGCTACCATTGCTAGTAAGACAAGCCCTTCTGGATCAGACCACTAGACTCGCATCACTGGTGGTACTTAAGGTGGTGTCAGATGCTACTCGGTGGATCCCCAGACCCCTCCCGCCTGGCAGTGAGACCAGCAAGGCAATGCAGCAAGCAACAGTAGGAGGTTCGACTTGGCAGGCAGAGCTTCCAGCGTGTGTGTTTCGCTTGCTCCCGTCTGCCCTGAGGCTCTTACCAATGTTTGTTGCATTGTGTGTGACACTCCAGTCCAGAAGTGTGAACTGTGAACATCACTTGAACTGTGATGGCATCATCACTTCCAATAAGTGGGTGATGCGAAGTGGTACAGAATGGGACAAATGTTGAGAGAGGTTGCACTAGACCACATTCTCCTTCCTGCAGTAGCCCACCCCCATGCCTTCAGCAAGCTTTGAGCTCAAAGGGAAGGTTGCAAGCATGGCGAGCGCTAGAAGTTAAACACGTGCAACTGGAGCATGCTGGGAGGAGATTGACATACACATCTCATGCATCACTAGCACTGCTAGCTGAAAAACACCTGCAGCCTTCGTGAGCTGTTGCTTCATTTCCTTATTGCTGGCCTAGTTCAAATTTGCCAGCTGATTAGGAGGTACACATTGTTCTAGGGTTGCACTGTACCAGATTGCAGAGGGAGGCAAATTGTGTGCTTTTTGGAATGCTCCTCTCTCTCTCTCTAGATCGAGATCTAGCACCCTAGTCCAGCCTCCTCCCTGATATGCTCATTTTTGGTGTACTATGAATTTCTGCTACTGGAATTTGCATAAAAAGCCATATTTGTAGAGTACAGTCATCTCAGCAAACACTTTTCCTGTGCTGTCCTTGTTACCGGGTGTCCTGGCTATCTTTGATTTGGAATCGGCTGAGTTCAGATTCTGGATTGCATGTACAAGATGCACGTGGCACGTGTTCTACTATTGATCTTTGGCTCCTTGTCGTTAGCTACGATCTCTTTTGTTATTCTCCATGGCTGCAGAGTCTCTGGCAAGGAGTCCTGGGTCAAGCTGCAGGCAGAAAGCTTTGCCTTTGGATAGCAGGGTGAACCAACCGTATGCAGTGGTTCATAGGGCTCATCAGTGTTCCTCCAGCTCTTGTCTTCGCAGTGCTTGATGATGTGGCCTTTCTTGTAAAGCTCCTTATCTGAAGTGTGTGCATGTGCGTGTGTGTGTGTGTGTGTGTGTGTTAAATGTCTACATTTGACTGCTGGATTTTTGAGAGGCAGAACAAAGTGGGAGGGAAGAGGGTGCAACATAGGCAAAGCAGTGCAAAAGTTGTGCACTATTATGGGAGTGCGCCAGGCCTGCAGTCCCAAATTATTTCACCCAATTGATTGTCCGGGAAGAGTGTTCTGCAGGCTTAGGAGGCTGAGGGGGTCTCTTGCATGCTGCGGTGAGGCTCCTTGCAATACTTAGTGCTTTGCACCCGCTCTAGCTACACCACTGCTTTAATGTTGTGCGATGTCTCACCCCGTCGTCTATGCACAATATTGCCTTAGGCAGAGTCAGACCAATGGACTGTCTTATCCAGTATTGTCCATTCCAGCTGGCAGTAGCTCACCACAAGGTCTTTCCTGTCACCTGCTCCTTGATCCTTGAACTGTTGATTCCTAGGAACTTTTACATGCGAAGCATTGGACCATCACTGTGTGAAGCCGTACTCTGGCTGAAATAAGAGGGTCATCGGCTCCATTAGCCTTTGTGCCTGAGTGGCAGCACAAGGCCACTTAGCCTGGCCTGGTCTAAACCCAAGGATCCTGGCGTTCCTTTCCTTGACTGGTGAATTATAGAACAGGAACTACAGATGTGTGGAAACCTTCTTGAGAATGGAACTCACCTTGCAGAAACTCTGCAAAGTTGGAGGCACCCCCACACATTAGATGCAGTAGGTACTGCCAAATGCCTAATTGTACAAGTGATGGAGTGACCTGGCTGCAGTTTGACAGCAGGGAAACTGGCCGGAACGATATTTTAAAACAATACTTGAAAAAATACGTCACTCAGCAGTCTGGAAAGAAAATGCTGCAATTTTTCAACTGGAAAAACTGGGAAAGATCCTCTTAAAGACATTAGGATTTACCTTCAACCCCCCCCCCCTCGTTCCTTTTATCATCCCTTTGTTATGGTTTCCCACCAAGGCACCAGATCTCTTTGGTCATTCAACTAAACACTATTATGTGACATTGTCATGCATTGAACCACAGGGTTTGGGTACACTTCCAATGAGGCAACTGTACACTGCCCAGTGTGTCCATGGCTGGCCCAACCATGAGGGCCTTTTTAGTCTAGAAGAAAGGCACCTGAGGGACAATGTGATTGAGACATACAAAATCATTCAGGGAATGGATAGAGTGGATAGAGAGATGCTCTTTTCCCTCTCACATAACACCAGAACCAGGGGACATCCACTAAAATTGAGTGTTGGGAGAGGACAGACAAAAGAAAATATTTCTTTACCCAGCGTGTGGTTGGTCTGTGGAACTCTTTGCCACAGGATGTGGTGAAGGTATATGGCCTAGATGTCTTGAAAAGGGGATTCGACCGATTTCTGGAAGAGAAATCCATGACAAGTGACCAGCTATGATGGGTATACACAACTTCCTGGTTTTAGAAGTAGGCTACCTCAGAATGCCAGGAGCAAGGGAGTGACACCAGGATGCAGGTCTCTTGTGTGCTCCCTAGAGGCATCAAGGGCTACTGTGAGATCCAGGAAGCTGGACTAGATGGACCTTTGGCCTGATCCAGCAGGGCTCTTCTGATGTTCTTATGAAGCCAACTGAAGTGGTTTACTCAGACAGCGGTTTGGGGGCAGGCAACCACCTCTGACTGCTCACTTGCTTCCATTGATCCTCCTCCACCTCCTCCCTGGACTAGAAAGGAAGAGAGTGACAGAGCAGAAGTGTAGAGCAGAGCTGAGTGGTGAGCTAGAGTGTCAAAGGAGCAGAAGCTTGTCCAAATAAGGGACGACATGCTGACGTAGGTGCCAAGAGAACTTGGGACAGCCCTGTGTGCATTCCCCCCACCTTCAAGTTTCTGTTCTTTGCCATGGATAAGAGAACTGAGACCTTTTCAGGCTGACTGCAGTCCAAATGCCCACTGGGACTCAGGCCAACACAAATGCCCTCTTCTGTTTGGAGAGCTGCAATGGCTCTTTGTGTTTGGTGAGGTCATCCTCCAATGGCCTTTGGGGCAGCAACGTCCAGTGCCAACAATAACCGTTTAATCTCTGTAGTTGCGCATATGGCTGGGGGGAACAGGAGGGCAAGAAGGGATGGAGAGGTGACAGGAATCTTGGGGAGTAGGGTGGGGTTGGGTACAAGTAGTTGTTTATAAAGCAAGGAGACCCTGTGACGCCTCAGTCAATCACTCTCTAGTGCCTCTGACTTTTCTTTTACCAACGTACAGGATGAAGGTCTGGCTAATTGGCCTGGGACTCACCCTGCTCTGCTCGGTCCTTGCTGTGGATGGTTTTGATGACGATGCTGAACAGGTAACAAATCAAAAAAAATTCTAAACTTTCCTACTGAATTATCTTAGGGAAAATTTCCCTCCTGCCCAGATTCAAACACACGTCCCTGCCCATGCGGCAGACTGGAACTCGAGAGAGATTCTGAGACTGGATGTCAGAGCTTTGCAAAGCCAGCAGGCCTGACTGCCAATTCCTCCCTGAAATTTCTAAGTCCCTTTTATAAGTCATCCAAGTGAAGGGCCATCATAGCACCTTAGGGCAGGGATTCCGGGCTGTATGAAGAAGTCACCTCTTTCGATCTGTCCCAGATCTCTGCCAAACAATTTTTAGGGGTTGACCCAGAGGACGAGGGAACTATTTGTTCTGTAAGTGTCTGTTTATGAACCCCTGTCATATCCTTCCCCTGGTAAAAGCCCCCTGCCACATGCACCTGTTCTACTAGAGAAGTAGAGCCATCCCAAGAAGGGTGAGGGCAGGATGTGGGCCCAGGCCAACTCTCAGCCAGCACAGCCCCCCCTTATGGCCATAGATTGATCATGAAAGCTCAGGGTGGCCACCCCAGTGCCCTGCACAAGGAAGGTCTTGACTGGGAAGCAGGCTAAAATGTGAAGGCAATACTAGCAACTCGCATGAGGCAGTCCCGCAAAAGGAAAAGAAGATCAACAGTGGGGGCAGGTGGTGTGGTCCAGACGAAAAGCTGTTCCCTGCCCAAAGACGCTACGAGGAGTAACCCTGCCTGTGAGATGGACCCAGCCGATAAGCCATAGTGAGAGTACTGGGCCACGAAGACTCGCAGTTGATCCCTGGGCTGTGAGAGGGCGGCTGCGGAGTGTGGCGGTCAGCTGTCAAGAAAGAATAACACTTGCCTGATTGTGGCTGGCCCTGTGGGGAGCTCCGACATGGCGCGTGTCAGCAAAAGGAATGATGGGTGTTCAGTGTTCCTCCACGAATCCTTTCTTTCTTAGTTCTTCCAGCATGTTTGTTGGACTGCATGTCAACTGAGTGGAGTTGTGTGCAACAGAAGAAGGTGTTGCTTTGCAAAACAGAGGCTGCTTTCCCCAACCCTCCATTAATGCCTGCCTTGGTCCCTCACTCAGTCTTTTGTCTTTAGGTGACAGGGAAATGGCACGCCGTTGCCATCAGGACCGACTGTGAGGAGATCTTGGATTACGAAGATAACCTGAAGATCTTGATAGCCTATGTAGAGTTTGAAGATGATGGGTCTCTTGAGATCAGCTTCAACATCCCCCTGTAAGTACCCGGCAGGTGGCGGCTTTGTGCCAGGCCTGTTACCTGGACAGCCAAAGTTCCCTTTGCTCTTGTATTTCCCAGATATTGGGGTTGGGCAGGAGCCTGGGAAAAGGACTGCTCGTGCTCTTGCCAGGGCGCCAGCAGCTGTAGCTCTTGGGGAGGGACTCTGGTTTAGTGGCAGAGCACCTTCCTTGTGTGCAGAAGTTTCATTTCCCATTAGCATCTGCTGGGAAAGACCCTTCTTCATCTGGGTCTTTGGAAAGCTGCTGCTACTCAGTGTCAACAGTGCTGAGCAACATGGCTCTCCTTCCAGATCATGGATGTGGTTTCTAGGAAACTTTCCAGGACCTCTGGTTTGGGGATTTCAGTCCACCAGGATGCAAGCTGAGCTCACCTGAAGCTGGCATATTCCTGGCCTAATAACTTCTGCTTCTCTTGCAGGCCAGGAGGTTGCCAAAAAATCACAATCAAGTTTAAGAAAAAGGAAAGTGGGCAGTACATCCACATGTCTGGTCTGTATGAAGGAGATTTTGCCCCTTTTAAGCATTTAATCCTGCTGATTTAGAACCCGTTGCCTTCTCTTTGTGGTTTCAGCTGGCAAGTGCAAGCAACTGCACCAAAAGTTTGGAAAAGCCTTGGCCATACGTAAATTGGGATGGCCCATGTGGCAGAAAGAAGGTTGTGAATGCAGAAGGTTTCAAGTTCAGTCCCTAGTGGTGGCCTACAGTAGGCTTCAGAAAGACGCCCCTGTCTTTCCTTCCCCAGAGACTGCTGCCAGGCAGCACTGAGCTAAAGGGACCAAGTGTTGACCCAGGAAGCCTCAGATGTTCAGGAATTCGCTGGCCAACTTCTGGCTTAACATTCCATATTTTATGGGGAGGCTGTTCTGGTCAACGATGTACCATTTTAGGAAGAATCAGAAAAAATTCCTCTTCTTTCCTATCAGTCTCTGCTGAAGATGTGTAACAATCAGAGGTGTCACTAGAGTTTGCATTACCAGGTATGAGAGCTCATTGCATCTTGTAACGTATACATGATGGACCCATGATGGACCTCCTCCCGTAACTGAGTTTTAAGGGTGTAAGACACAAATGGCAGAAAATACTAAGCTTGGCAAGGTATGAAGCCCCTGTTTCTTTCAATGTTCTGGGCTTGATTCAGAACTTTTCATCTCACTCCTGTTCGTGGAGGGCAGAGGGAGGCAGGTTCAGTGGCAGTGGCGTGTGCCAATTTCCGATCCCTGTCCTGGGCCTGATCCGCCTGCACAGATCAATGTAGGCTGGCACAGGTCCGAGTCGACCCATTGCAGCTCCTGGGCATGTGCAGGGTTTAGATAGGATTGGGCTGTGAGACTGCATACTCTGCATGCTCAAGTGGAACCGTTTGCTTAAAGTTGATGAACTCTGTTTTCCTATATTTCCAAAGAGGCTTAGAAGTATCTGAAACCTAGAAAAGTGAGGCGTCTCTATTTGGGGGTTTATTATCTAGGTATTTTTACATTGTTGGGTTTTTGTTTCAATTGTGGTGTTCTTTCAATGCAATTTTTAAACTCATCCTGGAGTGCTTTGAAGTGGAGGGAGTTAACGTATACGTTACAAAAGGTTGAAAAAAAATCTTGCCAACTTTTGCTACCTTATGCTTGCTGTCATGCACTTAAATTTCTATTGCCCCCCTTTTTTCTTTCCTGCAGGTTGGGGCAACTTCACCATAGAGGATTACGAGATGGATTATAAGAACTGGTTTGCTGTTAAGACAAAAAATGAGTCTAAAGGCGAGACCTGCGAGATGATCTGGTTTTATTGTATGTACCCAAAGTGTGGCCACACACAACTTGGGGGGTGGGGAACAGGGGAAGTCCTGATGTGCTACATTTATATATACCTTTCTGCCAAGGTATTTAAAGTGCCTTACAATTCAATTAAAAATTCTTCTCCAGCTTGTAAAACTTGGCAGTATTACGATCTAGTGCCATCGCCCCCGAAGTTCTCCATTTTCCCCCGACATTCAGTTTTCAATGCAAAGCAAGGCTCTGTGCATGTAGCATTCAGTAGTCCAGGTGCCCACATCCAGCTGACTCTCAGTGAAATGCTCCTTGCTTGGTGCGTTTATTTGACAAGGGGATGACTGATGAATGCCTCAGCAGCTGTCTGCTAGGGCTGGTACCACGAGGTGAAGAAAGACCACAGGATGCAATGGCTGCTCCAACAGGGCGGGGTGATATTGCCCATGCGCCAGCGCGATGAACTTGGAGAGAACTCTCCAGAAGCTAAAGAACATTCCCAAGGAAATTCAGAATTACAGAATCTGTTCTGAGCAGTGCTGAGGGGAGGTTGACCCTCCCTTAAGAGATGCCTTTCTGAAAGGCCCTGTTGTGGCTCCCGTGTTTTCAAACGTATTGGGGTTTTTCCTTTTAACAGAATGCTGGCTCCTACTGTAGAGAGGTATGGAAAGCATGCAGGATTCAGAGCTTTCTCTCTCTCTCTCTGTCTCTGCTCAGCACGTGACCGCAAGATCACGGATGAAGAAAAGGATAGTTTTAAGAAATTTTGTCTGAACCATGGCTACAATGAGGATGGCATCATTTTCATGCCCCCAGAAGGTAGGAGATGCTCCAGTTGTACACCCAACTCGAACCTACTTTGCATGAAATGAAGTGGCACATTTCATGGGAGAGGGGAGTGTGATGGAATTGTCAGTAATTTGACCTGTGCAGGAACTTGCCCCACTCTTGTCCTTTGTCTTCACAGTTGCCTGCGCTGAATCACAATAGGTGAGTTATTCCTTTGAATCCATTGATTGAGTTCCATTTGGATCTGTTTCTCATTGTATTAGAAGTCAGATGCAATGTGGGGGGAGAGCACAAATGCCTCCTGCTGGGCCCCACTGCTCCAGGGGCTGGCCCTGAGCAGACCACACAGGGCTGGAGAGAGGAGAGAGCACTTCCCAGGGTCATTTCCAATCCTCTTGCTTGGCAGGTGACTGACAATGCGGACTTTTGCTGCTGCTGAGAAACTCTCCTCCTTTCTTCGCCATGTGATTTGCAAATCCCTTGAGACAGACATCTTTCCTACACTGTCAATAAACAGATCCAGAAACTGCACCCTATGTCCTTGTGTTTGTAAGTGGAAGGGTTTGAGCTGGATGCAGGCCAAAGTCCATCTGGCCCAGTATCCTGCTTCCCACAGGGCAGCTCAATGTGGAAGGGTTTAAAAAAAAGCTGCACCTGCCTCTTGGATGCAATGGTTAAAGGTGTAGGCACTCTGACCCCCTTTGGATCTGGTCACCCTATCTTTGATCCACAACCTAGCAAAAGGGTACTGGGTCATTGCTAAATACCTTCTCCCAGAAATGACAGGATGTTCCCTGTTCCTTAAGCACAAGGGGATCTCCATGCTCCTTGGTCACATTCCAGATGGTCACTGGGAACCAGGGTCTTTCAAGAACTGCTCCCACATCATGGGGAGGGGGGAATCTGATCAGTGGATTGCTTGGAGAAGGCACTAGGCTGTAGGTTGAAGTGTCCCACCAGTTCACGCACAGACCAATCCTCTCCAAAAATAACCCTCTGATCATTCAGCTCTTCTGCCCCTTTTGCATATGTTGGGTGGATTGAGTCAGAAGAATGCTGAAAAGTGGCTAGAGAGCTGACCTTTCCAGTACTCATACTGAAGATTGACGAAGAGGACAGATGTCTGTTTCTGGTCACCTGCACAGAAAGAACGTCAACGCTAAACTCTGCATTTTGGTAAGACCATTTTCCTTACCTAGTTTCATTTTCAAGAGTTCCTGGCCCTCTGCTACACCTGGCACTGACACTGGTAGAGCTTTTGACTGACTGTGAATGATTACCTCCCTATCAAAAAGATTTCTGACATCTTCTGATCAAAATCCGTATACACAAAGGCTCTCCATGAACTGCTACCCACATCTCCGAGGACATGGGGAGATCCAATCACAGGTTATACCCCCACAGAACAGACTGTGATGGGCAGAGAATGCCACTGGTGCCGACGCCCACCCATAAAACTTCTGAAAATAACTCTTGTTTCATCTTTTTCCTCCTGCGAAACGGGCTGCCTCGAGACGGGGTGGATTCGCTTGGATGAACTTTGGGAACGTTAAGTGGCAGGGTATAAAATGAGGTGGCACCAAGGAGCCGAGATCTCCATGGCGAAGGTTCCTCAGCAGAGTTGAAGAAAGATCATGGTGAGGATGAAAAGTGCATTGTGGACCATTGTGGTGGCCTCTCAAATTGTGCTCCAGATGGCAGGTGATGTTCCCATACAGCCCGACTGTGACATCTCAAAGGTATAGCTAAAAGATTTCCAAATTGGGGTCACTTTCCAGAACGGCAATAAAGCACAGAATTCTACCTTGCAAAGGTGCAAGGAGTTCCACAGGCTAATCATACACTGGGTCAAGAAATATTTCCTTTTGTCTGTTCTAACTCTCACGACACTCCATTTTAGTGGATGCTGCCAGGTTCTGGGGTCGCGTGAATGCTGTCCATCTTTCTGTTTGTCTCAATCACATTCCCCCCTCAGGTGCCTCTTTTCTAGACTGAAGAGCCCCAAACACTGTAGCCTTTCCTCATAAGGGAGGTGCCCCAGCCCAGCAATCATTCTGGTTGCTCTCTTCTACACCTTTTTCATTTCTACTATATTTTTTTTGAGATGTGCCCACAAGAACTGGACGCAATACTCCAGGTGTGGCCTTACCATCAATTTGTAAAATGGCATTATAATATTAGCCGTTTTGTTCTCAATATCGTTGCCCATTCTCCCCATTTGGAGAGATCCTTCAGGAGATATCTTGACCACGAGGGCAGGGTATTTTCTGTGGCAGGCCCATGACTTTGGAACTCCCTCCTAATAGACTTAGCGTGCAATCCTAACCAACTTCAGAGCACTGACTTAGCTGCAATGCAGCCCCCAGGGTAAGGTAACAAACATGCCCTTACCTTCAGGAGGCCTCCTTGACTGCTTCTCCACTGCAGGATGCAGTGCACACCACATTGGCACAACTATGTCAGTGCTGGAAAGTTGGTTAGGATTGCACCTTTAAATACTGTTACTTCCCTGGTGAGCTTCCATCGTGGGCAAAGACTTTTCTGTTTAAGTTAGACTTTTCCTTTTAGTCTCTCCCCCCCACCCCCAATAAGCTCTTTTCCCATTTTTATTCTCTTTTTCTGTGTGCTGCTTTTCCATCATGCCCTTTCATCTGAGGCTTTGATTTAATTATATCTCTTGTATTTTAGTTTTTGTATTATATTTTGTTGTGAGTTGCCTTAGGGCACAATCCTATCCAACTTTCCAGCACCGGTAGAGCTGCAATGCAGCCCCAAGGTAAAGGAACAAATGTTCCCATACCTTGAGGAGGCTTCTGTGACTACCCCCACACCACAGGATGCAGTGCACTCCCCATTGGCACGGTTGCACCAGCACTGGAAAATTGGATAGGATTGGGCCCTTAGGCATCTTGGCTTTTAAGGGAAAAGTGGAATATTAATCTTCTAAATCAATCAATCTTTTCACACAAGATGTTCATTTTACTGACTGTGTTACACGTCAGTTTCCCTGCCTGGATGAGTGACTAACACTAAACCCTCTTTCTAGCTTCAAGGTAAATGGCATGCCTCCGCATTGGTCTTAAATCGAGGACAGCTGAAAACTGCCGTGGGCCATCAAACTACAATGGTGCCAGAAGAGGGTGGAGACCTGATTATTTCAAAAGTAGTTCCTGAGTAAGTTTCTTTTAGTGTGATAAAATCCTTTCAGGGCAAATGTGAGAATCATTCCACGAAGGGGTTACTTGTGAGTGAACCACAAATGTTCTACATGTTCTTATGGGCAGGAGGTTAAGCATGAAGAAAGCAGGCCTGAAAGAAATCTGCTCTCCAAAATAAGATTATCCTCCAAGTTCTTCTCTGTAACTACTTATGGCAATTGCTCACTGGATTTGCACAGATTCAGCTAATATTTGATCTTCCCTTCAGACATTTGACATCCTAAGACTTTTCAGGGACAACTAAGGCAGGGTGGTCTGATTTTACTGCTAACAGGGCTGCAGTATGCTGGCCCCATGCCACTAAGGGTGCAAATGTGAAAGTAATTGGCGGTGACATGGCATCACCAATTACTTTTGGTTTCTGAGCTGGGCAGCAGGAGAAGCAGGCAGAGAAGGGAGTGGGTGCGGCAGAGCTTTTCAATCTCCCTGCTGCACCCTTTCAGTTTCTCCTTCTCCAAAGGAGAAGCCAGAGTGATGTGGCAGGGAGACTGTAAAGCTGCTGAAGCAGGAGCAGGGGGCAGGTGCATCAGGGTTCTCAAGGGCCACTAAAAGAGGCCTCACAGGCTGTGTGCGGTCCACAGGGCACTTGTTGGTTCTGATCGGGACTTGGCATACCAGCAGCATTTCATGCAAATGGATAATTATAATTTGATAGCATGACCTGTTATTAGAGGTGTTTGTTTCCAGTGAGTAAGATAGGATTACAGCCTAAGGGCCCTATCCTAAGAGCTCAGAGGGCCGGCACTCAGCTCCAGAGCCAGCACTGGGTGTTGTAAACATGCCATAAAATACATTTATGGCACCCTCTGAGTAGGGAGTGCCAGACGGATGCTGCCTGCAGAAAGGGAAGAGCGGCGGGTGGTGGTAAGGACTTTCAGGGCAGGGGGAGGCATTCCGAGGTTGGAGGAGGGCAGGGCATGGGGATTGACCGGCCCAGGAGGGAGTGACCAGCCTTGCCTCACTGGATCCTTTTCTCCGTATTGGGGTGGAAAGCAAAATAGCTGGCACAGACTTGAGAAGCCCAATTGCAGGGCCTGGGGTTTCTCTCAAGGAGACCTCCGGTGGCCCTGGAGGAGCCGCTGGATACAGCAGTTGCCATTTTGGTGCCGAGGCACTCTGAAAGGATTGGGCTGTCAGTCTTACTGAACCCAGTGGGCTTACCTCTGAGCAAAATAAATAACACCGTTTTCAAACGCCTCTACCAATTATAAAATGGCTGACTTTCAGATCTTGAAATCAAATTTCAGTTTGAAAATGTAAACATCAAATTTCACCATTAGGAACTGAATATGAGATTTCAGAAAAGTGAAATGTTGCGCAAGTGCATTTTAATTTAAGTAAACGCTGACCCTCGTGCACTGGGAGAAGCACAAGCGTCCACTGAGAGATGAAGCCTTTGCTCCTGGTGGCTGCCCACCCCCTGAGCAAGTCTGAGTTGTGCCAGTAACTGATGGGGAATGAAGCTCTGTGATCTTTCCTTTCTTGCCAGAGAGGGTACATGCAGCAACGAAGCGCTTCGTTTGTTGCGCACCGACCAGCCTGGAAAATTTACAACCAAAAGTAAGAGATTTGCCCATCTCTGGGTCCCCTAATTGTGGCTTCTTGGAACTTTTTAAACTTTAATGCATTCCTTAGCTATTAAGTGTTACTTTTATGCTGATGAGTGACAGGAAACACTTTTGCTTGTGGTACTAACTCCAGCATCTAATTGTCTTAAGTGTTTTTGTTCTGTCTGTTTTTGGATGATGTTTCACTTTCTTTGACTAAAAATCTCTAGGGCTGCCCTGGGATCTTCCTTGCTCTGTTCTCTGTTCTTAGCCCCTGCTGGTGTTCCCCACTCCACAGGCAGAGAGTCTACAGTCTGCTGATGAATGCCAGGCCCAGTGCCCCCTTCTGTCTGTCTTGGAATGATGCCACTGCTCATATATTAGCAGGGAGGAGGTGGGTCACTGCTGCTGGATGTCTCCACGTTCATAAGAGCAATGGGCGCGGGGCACAGAATGCTTCCTATTCTTCAGCCCATTTCTCCAAAGTTTTATTGCATACCACAAAGTGGGGATTGGAGCACAAGAGTCTAGAAATTCTGAGGGGAGAAGTGACACCAACACCCTTGGGTTAATATTTTAAGTACACACATTCTATTTTAAGAAAAATGTTGTTGTTGTTTTTTCCCCATTGTAGGGGGGAGCACCGTACATGTGGTAGAAACCGATTACGATAATTACTGTGTGCATTATGTTAAAACTCGTGGTCCAATTTGCGCACTCCACCTGTACAGTAAGTATCGTGAATTTGGAGGGGCGCAGTACGGACGGGATGGGGCTTTCACATTTGTCAGGGGAACCTACCAGTGTTGACCTCATGCAACTGTGGTGAGCACAAGGAAGCCACAGCCTTCCCCCATTGCTCAGAGTGCAACATGTGTGCAGCTGAAGGAGGAGATGAGGATGGGTTTATGCACTTCCCATTTGCTGCTTCTCTGCTCCAAATAGCCCCGTTTTGTACTAAACTTTGCCTTTGTGATTTTTGCACCACACGTTTGTGAGTAACATGTAGTTGGACCATGGGAAAGGCCAGTGAGTGAACTTCGTGGTTCGGTACAGGTTTGAACTATGCCACATTGGCCATCAGTGTTGGGGCATTCCTCACTGGGGAATTAGCTTTACTGGACACAAGCTAGTAGCCTCTTCTTATGGAACTCAGCAGGGGTAGCCAGTGTAGTGGAGAGGATGGAGTAGGGAGTTCAGCCATTAATATCCTGCACCACCCACCGTTTCCCTTCATCAACAAACTGGGTACAGAGGCCATGGCAAGATTAAGGAGCAGATGCAGGTCTCCCATTCTGAAACATGTCTGCCTGTCTGTTGCCTGTGTGCTGTAGCCAAAGTTCTCAAGGTGGCACCTTGTTCTATTTGATTCTTAAGCCAGGGCAGCAGAAGCATCTGATGAGGTGAAAGAAAAATTCAAGACTCTCGCCACGTCCCTGAAATTCGCTGAGGACAAGATTATATACCTAACCAAACCTGGTAACTGCAGTTGATTCAAAGGAACTATCATTTCCTGCTCAGGGATTGGGGGGGGGGGGAGAATAGCTAGCAGTATAGGATGAGGGTCTCTCATGCCTGTGAAGGGGTGGCAGAAGGAGGAGTGGGTTCCCCTAAGCCAACTTTTATTGTTATGAACAACCAAAATTGATCAAAGGGTGAGCTTCCCTATGAGGAAAAGCTTGGAGGAATAGACTTGTGGGTAGTTTTCACCTGAAGGTGATGGGATGTCAGAGACCTGTGGTGGGCTATCCCCCCCCCCCCCCGTGGCCCTTTCCCCATGCATATTTGTAAGTTAATGTCATTTGAGGGTAGCCAACTGAACAGAAGGAAAGACATATCCCTACAACCTGCTGTTGCACCTGTAGCTACCAGTAGCAGGAGTTCCATCAATAGGAATCACCCAGTGAGCTTTATAGCTAAGTGGGGATTTAAACCCTGGTCTTTGAGATCCTAATCTGACACTACACATAAGCAAGGAGATGAGTGTTGCCTGCTAATTCTGCCGATGAAAGTGTGGCTGAAATTGAGCAGACTTGAGGGGTTCCATTCTTAGGGTTTCCACATCTTGTTATGATACCAGAAACTCCTTTCTCCCACAGACCCGTGCCCAGAGTCAAGAGCTGCATAGACATAATCTGAATAAAGCTGGTATGATGGGTGGTGTGGACGTCTTCCAAGAATCCACTACTTTGTTTGTATACACTGTTCAAAATTAGTAAACCTCCTGCTTGGAAGAAGAGGCAGGAAATAATTGTTTTGGGGTTTTTTTTTTCAACTGTATTGGGGGGAGCACAATTCATGTGGTGCTTTGCAAAGTGGTCTGGGTTTTGTAAAGTCCCTGAGACAGACATCTCCTCACTCTGTCAATAAATAGATTCAGAAACTGCACCCTATGTCCTTCTTGTGTGTGTATACTCGTATGTGTGTGTATGTGTGTGTGTTTGGAGGCAGGAGAGGGACCTGGTGAATTCTTTTTCCCGAGTTTCCATCTCCTAGGGGTTTGAACAAGGATTTGGGAGTGAGCAACTGCTGCTGAATACAATCCAAAGTGCTTCAGTTCCAACATCTTGCCTCCCATAATGGCCAAGCAGATGCCTCAACGGGTAGCCCACGAGTGGGGGCTGAAGGGAATAACTTTGGTATATCCTCAGTGTACACAGTGCTTAGACTCTTTCAGTAAATGGGTGTTCGATTCACATTGCTAATAAAAAGAGCCCTACTGGATTGGACCAATTGTCCATATTCCTGAGCTGGCCACCCACGTGCCTTCAGCAGGCCCACAAGGCAGGGCTTCAAGGTGAGACCTGTCTCTTGCTCTTGCTCCCTCTTCATTCACAAGACTTGGTATTTGGGGATTTACTTACATGGAGGTACCACACAACCGTTAAAACTAACAGCCATTGATGGACATATTCTCTTTCAGTTGGACATTGCCCCATTATCTTTCTTGGGCCACAGGCATTGAGTCTCCTTCAGCAGCAACATGGAGAGAGCTCCTCACATGTTGTTGATGCCTAGGATGTGATATGCTTTTGTTCTTATTACAATCACTGCTTCTAAGCTGATATTCCTTGAACAGAATGGGGGTGGCTCATATTCTTTCAATGGAGAGGACCTCCAGTGCATTCCTTGAGAGCTCCAGTTAGGGAGCAGGTCAGACAAGCCTTGAGAGGGAGAGAATTCCACAAGGGTGGCACCACTACCAAAAAGTCACTGCTCCTAGTGGGTGCCTGCTGAGCATCAAATGCCCACGGCACCTGTTGCCACAGCCCCGGGTGAAAGACTTTGCATCTCCCTTACAGGAAACGAACATCTCCTTTTTAGCTAGTTTGGGTGGACAGGAAGCGCAAAGTCACTCATCCCTCCCATTGCACTGACTTTCTGAAACGAATCATTGTGCTTCCTTCCTGCCACCATAACCTTTGAAGGGCACACCAGACGATGCTACCTTGATGCATGGCCCATAGAAAAGGTGCACAGCAACTAGCCTTGCTCATGCGTGATTTAAAACATCTAATCACTTTGCGGAGCCGGGTGATGCAATAATGGAAGTGCCTTATCAAACTGAGTTGTTGATGTAAATCTGTACAACATCTTCTCCCTGTCTTGCCCTGCCACTTCTAAGGCTGGCCTGCTCAGGCTGCTACCCTGTGGGTTTGTTGTGAAGACACAAGTGGAAATGGGGGTGGGCGGTGATAGGGCAGGCAGAGCAGGTCCTAGGAAGGGGTTGGTCCCCAGTCTCATTATTTATTGGTTGCGGTCATGGCACCTAAAAGGTTGAAGTGATCATTTCCCCACTAAAAAGATTCCCAGCATCTTCTGATCAAAACCCATGTATCCAATGGCACTAAAGCTCTTCATGGACTGTTGCGTGGGGAGATCTAATCACAGGTTGTTCTCTGCAGAACAGCCTGTGATGGGCAGAGTGTGCCCTCTTTTGTATGATGTCCATCAGTAATACAAGTACTTCTGAAAATATCTCTCTTTTTCATCTTTTCCTCCTGCAAAACAGGCTACTTCAAGAGAGGGTGGATTTGCCTGGATGAACTTTGGGAACGTAAGTGGAAGGATATAAAATGAGTGGCACCAAGAAGCGAACATCTCCGTGGTGAAGGTTCCCCAGCTGAGTTGGAGAAAGGATTGCGGTGAGCATGAAACGTGCATTGTGGAGCCTTGTGGTGGCCTTTCAAATTGTGCACCAGATGGCAACTAAGATTCCTATACAGCCCTCCTTTGACCTCACTAAGGTATAGCCAAAGGTTTTCCAAATTTTCCAAGTTGGGGCTTCTTCCTAGGAAGGTGTGGATACTATTGCTGCAGAGTTGTCAAGAGTAAAGGCAATATATAAATCTTTTAAAATAAATCAATGTGTTTATACAAAATCTGCATTTTACTGACTGCATAAACTGCCTTTCTGGATAAAATGTTAATAATAAAATGTTTTTTCTAGTTTGCTGGCACTTGGCATGTCCTTGGATTGGCCAGAAATTTTGAATATTTGACGACTACCCTGAAACGTGATTTAACATGGGTGATAGAAAAGAATGGAAATGTGCGAATGACAAAGGCGTTTCTACCGTAAGTTCTTTTGAGCCGCAGTAATCACAATTTCCCCCTTGCAATATGAGAATCATTCCATTAAAAGAGGTACTTGAGTTGTGAACCCCAAACATTTTGCCTCCTGTGTTCATATGCGTAGGAGATTAAGCATGAAGAAGCAGGCCTGAAATGAGTGTGCTCTCCAAAATGGAATTATCCTTGGAGTTCCAAAATTTAAATGTTTATGGCCAATAGTCTCTCGATTTCGGAAGATTCAGCAAATATTTTGAACTTCAGACATTTGACACCCTAAGATTTTTCAGGAGCATCTAAAGTTTGACAGGGACCAGCCACGCCAGCAAAATTTCATGCAAATGGATGGATTACATTATAATTTGATAACATGACCTATTATGAATTGGTTGACTTTCAGTACTTTTCACCATCAAGATCCCATTACTAAAAGTCAGGTATGGGAAATGTTGGGAAATTACATTTTAGTTTGCATAGAGAGGGAAACTTTGACCTTCATGTGCCTAGAGAGCCATGAGTGGGTCTTTGAGAGAAGATACCTTCATATCCACTAGTTGCCTGTCCTCTGAACTGCACCAGGCACTGATGGGGGATGCAGAAAACACTGCTGGTCTTTTGATCCTTCCTTTCTTGCTAGCGAGAAAAACTGCAAAAAAGAGAGAGTTCATTTGAAGCCTACAAAGCAGCCTGGAAAATTTGAACTTCCCCGTAAGTGATTCACCAATCTCTTAATTACAGTATCCTGCAAGGGGTCTTTTAGTCCCTATGTGCTGCTACTTGGGAGTCTTACACATCCCTCAACTATTATGGCCCTCATGCTGATGAATGACAGACATGGCTTTCGGTTGCACAGGTTCCTCCAGCATTGCTTGCTCATGTTTCTATGTGTTTTTGTCCTGTCTGACTTGGAATGACTTTTCATTCTCTCTTGTGAAAAGCCTGTAGGGCTGCGAATCTTGATTCTCCTACCCTGGTGTCTTCCTTGCTCTGTTCTTAGCTTCTGCTAGCATATCCCACTACACAGGCAGTCTATGTCAATGAACACCTGTCCCAGTGGCCCCCTTCGGTCTGTCTGGGGATGATGACACTGCTCATATATTAACAGGGAGGGGGTGGGTCACTGCTGCTGGATGTCTCCATGTTCATAAGAGCAATGGGCGTGGAGCACAGGATGCCTCCTCTTCTTCAGGCTAATTCCCCAATGCTTGCTTTCCTTGCCTAGCACAGATTTCTATGCGATACTAGAAATTCTGAGAGGAGGAGTGACATCTCTCCACCCTTTCATTAATACACAATGAATATCTAAATGATCAATACTATGAGTTTGTTTGTTTCAACTGAAGGTCAAGGCATCATTCGTGTGGTGGAAACAGATTATGAAAATTACGCTTTAGTTCATAGGCAAATTGAGCGCCAGGAGCTCGGTTTTGACACGTTTCACCCGATCACGTACAACACGCTTTTCCTGTACAGTAAGTGTCGTGGCCCAGAGGGGCACAGAGTGGATGGGCTGGGGGCTTTTTCATGAGTCAGGTGAACCTACCAGTGTTGACCCCATGCAATTATGGTGAACACAAGGAAGCCACAGCCTCCCTCTATTGTTCACAGTGCCAATGGTGTCACTAGGGTGGGAGGTCAGCATGTCACTCCCATGATGGACGTTCTCCAGTAGCAGACCATACAGAATAAATTACAATATCATATGCATAGTAGAGTTCAGAAAGACGCATCCATCTTTCCATCCCCAGAGATTGCTGCCAGATAGCACTGAGCTTGAGGGAAGGAATTCCCCTTGCTCAAGGCTGAGCCACAACTGGCCTCAACCCCACATAGGTCAGCTGGCCTCCCTGTTCCCACGTGGGCTAGGATTGGGCTGTAAAGGTTCTAGTATGAGCTCTGATACATGGAAATGAGAGCTGACTCATACTAACACCTTATTGGTTCCCTGCTGAGTCAATCAGTCTCACTGGTCAATTTTGCATTAAGAAAATCCACTTTTTCTTACATAAGGTAGCTGTGTTTTCCTTTTCTGGTTTTTGGGCTTATAACATTTGATAGAATAGAGATATTTCAACATGGTTTGTTTCTTTGCACTCTGCATGAGATCAGTCAAATGATATATAATATGATGGCATTATTTAAAAAAAAAAACACAAAAACAACCCCAAGATTTTCACAAGTTTGGCCAGCAGTGGTGTCACCCTCACCCTGTGCATGTCATCCTTGCACCCTCCTAACAATGCCACTGCAGTGGGCTACATATGTACAACTGAAGGAGGAGATGAGAATGGGTTTCTAGGCTTCCCCATATTCTGCTTCCCTGCTTCAAATCACCCCATTTTGTAATAAACTCCACCTTTGCGGTTTTGCATCACACGTTTGTGGGTATCATGTAGTTGGGCCATTCGAAAGGCCAATGAGTGAATTGAATGGTTCAGCACAGAATCAAACTACGCCAAGTTGGCCATCAGTGTTAAGGCGTTCCTCATTGGGGAATTAGCTTTACTGGACATGCTAATATCTGCTTCTCATGTAGTGGGGGGCGTGGAGAAGGGAGACCAGCCATTAATATCCTACACCTATTTCCCTGTTCCACCAGGATAGGAATCAGGGCCACTGCAGGTTTGGAGCAAATGCAGGGGTCCCATTCTCAAACCAGTCTGTCTGTCTGTCACCACAATTTCTTGTTCAATTTTATTCTTAAGGCAGGAACCCAGAAGCATCCAATGACGTGAAAGAAAAATTCAAGTTTATCGCCGATTCCCTGGGATTGTCTGATTACAAGATTCTTTACCTGACCAATTCCGGTAAATGCAGCAGATTCAAAGGAACTATCATTTTCTGTTCCAGGCAAAAGCATACCTGGCAGTGTAGGATGAGGTTCTCTCATGCCTGTAAAGAGGTGGCAGAAGTTGGTTCCCCTAAGCCATCACTTGTTTTGAACAACCCCAAATTCTCAAAGGATGAGATTGTCTATAAGGAAACGCTAAAGAGTTGGAGGAATAGATTTGTGGGTAGATTTCACCTGAGCCTTGTGGTGCTTAGTAGAGTTCCCCTAAGACCCTTCTCTAGGCATCTTCACGCTTGTTCATAAGTTAGTCATTTGGGGGTAGCCAATCGGGATACCTCTATGACCTGCCCTTGTACCTGCAGCTACCAGTATCCAGTTGTTGGTCTATGGAGTTACCAGGTCTCCAAGGAGGGGTGAGGCAGCAATGAGCCAGCTGGGATCTATGGCTTCTACTGTGGGGTGTAGAACCAGGATTGCTTAGGCAAAGAGACAAGTAAGCCTGCTGGGCTCCACCCCGGGCTGAAGGCAGAGATGCTTGTAGAGAAGTTTGCACCAACAGCTCCCTAATGCCGTGCCTGACTTCAGCCACAATTGCTGATCCAGCATTTCAAGTGCTTTCAAGAGGGGAGGAGGAGACATGAGTGAAGGAAGGAAGACCTGGGGCTCAATCAAAGGTTGCATCTGGGATTAAGGGTGTTGGATGGGAAAAAGTGAAAGACATCAGGGACTACAAAAGAAGACAGGGCACCGATAAAAAGTGTTGGTGGGTAGCAGCGGAAGGCAGTGATGCAGACCTCTTGACCCAGGCTACATGGTCCCCACAAGGCAATGGAGGAGAGAGAGTAATGTAACACCCTCCCTTCTCTGAGGCAACCAGGGGATCTCGTGCTTGAGGAAGGCGATCTAAAGGGCAGAAAAGAGCCCCCAATATCGTAGAGTTCTTGTAGGGGTGGAGCCTAATGCCTCTTCCCCCCCCCCCCCCGGCCACACTTGGCCAGCCTGCAGGAAACATATATTCCCTCAATAGAAATCACCCGGTCAGCTGCATGGTACAGTGAGAATTTCAGCCCTGGTCTTTGAACTCAGCCTGGCACTGTGGAAGCAAGCGAGTGTTATTGTCTGCCAGCAAATATTGTTCCAGGCATTCCACATCTTGTGATGATCCCAGAATTGCTTTTCTTCCACAGGTTCATGCCCAGCAAGAAGCAATGCAGAAGTATAACCTAATGACTAACTGGAACTGCAGGTGGAGTGGTTGGCGACGGTGGGGAGATTCTCCTGGAATCCACAACCCTTTTTGTGTACATTGATCACAAGTAGTCATCCTCTCACTTGGAGGAAAGCCAGAATAGCTGAGAGATTGCAGATTCTTCAGACGCTCATGCATTAGGCATGTGCTGAGTTTTTTTGAATGTGGGTTTGAAGCATAGATTAAATTTGCGTTCTGAACTGTTGATAGTGTGGGATGCTGAACGTAATAATTTTCAGTTACTGCTGATTCCAGTGGGGAGATGTACAGTGTTACCCAAACCTTTAAATCTGAAGTACATCCCAGAGTTCAGTAGGACTCACGAGGCAGAATTGCAGCTCAGGCCCATGCAGCATTCAGCCATCCTCTTTACTCAGCTTTCATTCCTAGCTACACTACCTGGTGGCCACTTGCCAGGACTTGCCCAGCCCTGCAAGGGAGGAGAGATTCGACTTGGCAGGTTCACTTGGACTCCTTCTTGCTTGATGGGTGATGGAAGCCATTTCTGACCAATTGGGTGATGGAAGCCAATTCTCCTTCTTGCTTGATGGGTGATGGAAGCCAATTTCGACCAGGCTGGCTGCGGCTCTCGCTGAGAAGCACGACTGATTTCTTCGCAATGTGATTAGGAGCTTTGTGCAAAATAACAGAGACAGAAATCTCTTGACAACGAGTCAATAAATAGATTCAGAAATCACCCGATGTCCTTGTGTGTGTAGGTGTGTGTGTGTGTGTGTGTGTGTGTGTGTGTGTGTGTGTGTGTGTGTATATATATATATATATATATATATATATATATATATATATATATATATATATATATGCATGTTTGGGAAGAGGCAGGAGAGGGACCATGAGATGAGAGAAGTGCTATAAAGCACAGTGTACCTCTGAATATCACTTGCTGAGGATCAACAACATGTGAGCAGTGGCGTACCTGCCAGGAGTTCAAGTAACCACATGCTCCAGTGTGGCATAATGATAGGGCTGGCATTTGCCACCCCTGGCACTCACTGCCTCCCCCCAGTGGCATTCTGATGTCTAAGGAGGCTACTGGTAAAATCCCAGAAGTGACAATTTTCAGCTTCCATGTGCCCCCCCAGCCCTCAAAAGGCCTTCTTGTTATTGACAGGTCTGTAACTCAGTGGCAAACCACTATCTCCTTTTTTATAGATAGGCACAACAATTGTATTGGACCAACTAAATGGGATTACTCCTGCTTTGTCAATGGTTGTAAAGACCGGCATGAGGGCTGATGCCCACCAATCAGGGTTGCACTTGAAGAGCCTTCCCCGCTTTCAATTGTTCAATTTTCTCTCTTCTTCAACCACCACTGGTGGCCACTCTGGTTGATTTAAGGAAGCAAAATCGGGGGTGAGTGAGAAAGATTTGCCACAGTCATAGAATAGTTGGGTAAAATCTTGCACCCCAATCTGCAAAGGAACAGGGGTAAAAACCTGAGAATCCTGCCCAAAACAGCCCATCAGTTGTTGGCAACCTTCAGTCTCGAAAGACTCTGGTATCTCGCTCTGAATGGTGGTTCTGGAACAGCGTCTAGTGTGGCTGAAAAGGCCGATTCGAGAGTGACAATCCCTTCCACACCGGGAGCAAGTGCACTCTGTCCCTGGTCTGTCTCCCTGGCTATGGGCCTTCCTTCTTTGCCTCTTTGCCTCAGTCTGTTGGCCAAGTGTCTCTTCAAACTGGGAAAGGCCATGCTGCACAGCCTGTCTCCAAGCGGGCCGCTCAGAGGCCAGGGTTTCTCACCTGTTGGGGTCCACTCCTAAGGCCTTCAGATCCCTCTTGCAGATGTCCTTGTATCGCAGCTGTGGTCTACCTGTAGGGCGCTTTCCTTGCACAAGTTCTCCATAGAGGAGATCCTTTGGGATCCGGCCATCATCCATTCTCACGACATGACTGAGCCAACGCAGGCGTCTCTGTTTCAGCAGTGCATACATGCTAGGGATTCCAGCTCGTTCCAGGACTGTGTTGTTTGGAACTTTGTCCTGCCAGGTGATGCTGAGAATGCGTTGGAGGCAGCGCATGTGGAAAGCGTTCAGTTTTCTCTCCTGTTGTGAGCGAAGAGTCCATGACTCGCTGCAGTACAGAAGTGTACTCAGGACGCATGCTCTGTAGACCTGGATCTTGGTATGTTCCGTCAGCTTCTTGTTGGACCAGACTCTCTTTGTGAGTCTGGAAAACAGCCCATCACAATTTCCCAAAAGGCCTTGTTGTTTTCTGGGGCTATTGATTGTATAATATGATATAATATGAATAAAAGAGATGAAACTTTATCTCTGGATTGTATTTGGATACCAATTTTGGAGCGCTCTGGATCAGGTCTGCCACCCAGAAGACAAAGTCTCATGTTCTCAAAGAAATTGAGTATCATTCTATCTTTCAACATGACTGGATGTTTAAATGGAAGTTTTTAGTAATTTTGAAAGTAAGAATTGACTTAAAGGAAGTTGTCACTTTAAGCGCCTCTTACAAGTACAGCAGGACAAAGTCCCAAGTGTATTGGATACCCCTAATTAATTCATTTGGGTTTGGTAAGACTTTGCTGTTAAACAGAGAACAGGAAGTTGACACCCTTGGAATGGTGGAGTTTTGCCTTTGGATGCCTAATGATGTCTACAGAGATTGTAGGACAAAACGTTTTTAATTCATCAAAACAACATTTGTTTTGGAATTTTATGGCCAGTATACCCAGAGATTTCAACTATGAGCTCTGTTGCTTCCAGTTTTGATAATCTGAGAACCTATATGCACATATGATATTGTAATTTAATCAGTATGGCCTGGTATGGGATGTTGTCCATTATGGGAGAGATGCAAAGACCTCATGCACTGGGTGGCACAAACCCTAATGATGCCTCTGGGAGGAGCAGTGGAGGTGAGAGGGCAGGTGAGGTGGACACACCTTGCAAATCTGCTGCCTAAGGCAACTACCTCAGTCAGCCTCATTGATGGGCCGGCCCCACCTCAACCTTGGACAGCAGCCTCTAGGCCCTTTAAAACTAGAGAATCACTGGTCTAATTCATATCATCAAAGCAGCTTCCTTTGTTAATCCTTCTACATGACACACGTCAGCCTCCTGTCTCCATATGGTTCAACATACTGTCTGTCGCATTCCAGCCCTTTTTGGTTGAAAAAGAACATTCAACCCAAGACTTGACGAAATAGAGGATCTGAACAGAAGTAGACAATGACACTCCCATGACTCTTGCGATCCCCTCCCCAGCAGAAAGTTACAGTGTCATTGCTAAATATCTTCTCCCTCCAATGGCCTAAGCAGATGTTGCCTCCCACTTAAGCACAAGGGGAGCGCCATGCTCCTTGGTCACATTCCAGATGGTGATAGGAAACTGGGGTCATTCAAGAACTGCTCCCACATCATCAGGAGGGGGGAATCTGGTAAGTGGATTGCTTGGAGAAGGCACCAGGGTGTAGGTTGATGTATCCCCCCAAACCACACACAGACCAATCATCTCCAAATACAACCCTCTGATAATTTGGCTCTTCAACCTCTTTTGCATATGGTGGGTGGATTCAGTTGAATTCTGAGAAGTGGCTACAGAGCAGTCCTTTCCAGGACTTATACTGAGGATTGAAAAGGACTGAAAAGTAGTTGATAGAACTCTGTTTCTGCCCATCTGCAGAGAAAGAACATCAGCACCAAACTGTGCGTTTTGTTGAGACCATTCTCCTCGCCTAGCTCATTTTCAAGAGCTCCTGAGACTTGTATAGCTTTTTAATTTTGCTACACTAGGTGTTGACACAGGCATGGCTCTGATTAATGATCAAATGGTTGTGAATGATTATTTCCCCATCAAAAAGATTCCCAACCTCTTCTGATCAAAACCCATATATCCAATGGCACTAAGGGTCTTCATGAACTACTATGTGGGTAGATCTAATCGCACATTATTCTTCACAGAGCAGATTGTGATGGGCAGAAAGTACCAGTTTTTTAAAGACGTCCATCAATCTTCACTTCTGAAAATAACTCTCTTGTTTCATCTTTTTCCTCCAGTAAAACAGGCTGCCTCAAGACAGGGTGGATTTGCTTGGATGAACTTTGGGATTATAAGTGGATGGATGTATAATGAGGTGGTACCAAGGAGATGGGAATCTGTGTCGAAGGTTCCTCCAGCTGGGTAGAAGAAAGATTGTGGTGAGGATGAAAGGTGCATTGTGGAGCGTTGTGGTGGCCTTTACTTTTGCGGTCCCGGTGGCAGCTCAGTTTCCCCTACAGCCCAACTTTAGGTACAACTACCACAGTTGTCAAGAGTTGTTAAGAGCAGCATATAAAACTTTTAGATAAGTCAGTGTGTTTATACGAGATCTTCATTTTACTGACTGCATCAATTGTCTTTCTGGATAAATGGTTAATAGTAAACGCCTTATTCTAGTTTGTTGGCACTTGGCATGTCCATGGAGTGGTCTTAAGTACTAGAAGCCTGAAGAATACCCTGATCCATTCTGTTACATGGGTGAAAGAAGACAATGGAAACGTACATATTACAAGAGTTTTTCTACCGTAAGTTCCTTTGAGCCATAGTAATCACATGACCTATTATGTGAAATGATTGCTGTTCAGTACTAAAATTTGAACATCACATTTCACCATTAAGATCCCACTACTAAAAGTCAGGTATGGGAAATGTTGGGAAATTACATTTTAAACCTTGACCTTCATCTGCTTAGAGCAGAGGTTCCCAAACTTTTAGCACCAGGACCCACTTTTTAAAATTAGTGGGATCCACCTAGCTTTATGAGACTTACAAAATATCAATTTTTATTTATCTACAGGTAACAATAGCCAGAAAAAAGATGCTCCAACATCTCCCTATATTTACACATGTTTGCAACTGCCCTCCTTTTTGCAGAGCAATCAGCAGCTATCTGATTTCTGAAAAGCCTCCAGGCTTGAGGCAATTAATTATCTGATCCTTCCACCACTTATGTTTTCATTGGATGCTCTGCTCGGACCTGCCAAAAATCAGGTTACTACCCACCAGTGGGTCCTAACACACAGTTTGGGAACCACTGGCCAAGAGCCATGAGTGAGAGAAGTCTTCATTCCCAGTGGTTGCCCATCTTCTGAGCAAGTCTGAATTGTGCCAGGCACTGATAGGGAGTGTAGAGAACATGGACTGTTTGGGAAGCTCAGTGACCCTTCCTTTCTTGCCAGAGAGAAAAACTGCAACAACCGAGAGTTTCGTATGACGGCTTCTGACCAGCCTGGAAAATTTACAACTGCCTGTAAGTGATCCACCAATCTCTTAGTTGCAGTACTCTGCAAGGGGTTCTTTCTTTCTATGCACTGCTATTTGAGAGAGTCTGAAATAGGGGGTCTCCACAGGGGTCTCTAAACTCCAAACACAGGGGTCTCCAAACTGTGGTCCAGGGGTTATATCCGGCTGCCACAAGATTTGATTGGGTCCTCAGGAACTTGTCTTTTTTGGCAGAGCATTTGATAATGTAGGACGTTTCTATTCATTATCTATCATTTCTCAGCTTGAGCATGGCATGCTTTGAGGCAACTGGGGAGATTCTCCCAATTGGGCCCCACACATGGTAGGGACCCCACACTGCCCTTCCACCCGCCACTCCCAGCACTGTCCTCTCCACCATCTTACTCCAGCACAGGCTGTTCCGAACAGGGCAGCAATGGGTGAGAGTTGGGGTGCACTGCAGCCTGGGCATGTGCTCCCTTGACTTCCCAGGCAGCTATTCTGCTCAACCAGATTTTTTTTTCTTGGTCCGGCACCATTCAAGCTAAGAGTTAAAAAAAAAATTAGTAGAGGGGGCCCTGTAAAATTAGAGGCCCCCTCAAAAGTGTTTGCAGTTGGGCCTATCAGCTCCTAAGGCCGATCCTGCTCCACCCGTTCATTAATATTCTAAATACATAACGAATATGTAAATGATCAATATTTTCTGTTTGTTTGTTTGTGTGTGTGTTTGAACTGAAGCTGGGACAGTCGTTCGTGTGGCGGAAACGGATTATGAGAATTATGCCCTATTACATTTTGAAGTACTTGGCCATTGGCTCCTGATAAATTCACTGCACCTGTACAGTAAGTGTCGTGGCCGCGAAGGGGCACAGCGCAGATGGGATGGGGGCTTTTACACTACCAGATTGACTCCACGCAACTGCCGTGAACACAAGGAAGCCACAGCCTTCTCCCACTGCTCAGAGTGCCACATGTATATAGCAGAAGGAGGAGATGAGGATGGGTTTATGCCCTTCCCATTTGCCACCTCTCTGCTCCAACCACCCCATTTCATAAGAAACTTCACCTTTAGGGTTTTGCATCACATTTTTGTGGGGAACAGGTAGCTGGGCCATTAGAAAGGCCTATGAGTGAATTTAATGGTTCAGTAGAGGTTTAAACTACGCCAAGTTGGCCATCAGTGTAGGGACATTCCTCACTGGGAATTAACTTTACTGGACACAAGCTGGTATCCTCTTAGGCAACTCAGCTGGGGTAGTCAGTGTAGTGCAAAGGGTGAAGAAGGAAGTCCAGCCATTAATATCATTCACCTATTTCCCTTTGCCAGCAGGATGGGAATGGGGGCCACTGCAGGCATGTCTGTCTGTCTGTCTGTCTGTCTGTCTGTCTGTCTGTCTGTCTGTCACTGCAATTCCATGTTCATTTTGATTCTTAAGCCAGGGAAGCAGAAGTATTCAGTAATATGAAAGAAAAATTCAAGCGAGTCGCCGAGTCCCTGGGATTCCGCGTGGACAGGATTGTTTACCTAAACAGAAAGGGTAAATTCCACTGATTCAAAGGAACTGTCGTTTTGTGCTCTGGGCAAAAGGAATGCTGGCCGTCTAGGATGAGGTTCTCTCATGCCTATGAAGAGGCAGCAGGAGGAGGGGCTGGTTCCCCTAAGCCAACTCTTGTTGTTTTGAACAACCCAAAATGCTCAAAGGTTGAGCTTCTCTAGGAGGAAAAGCTAGAGTTTGGAGGGATAGATCTGTGGGTAAATTTCACCTGAAGATGGGTGGCAATTAACAGAGTTCCCCTGAGGCCCTTCTCTATGCCTCTTCAAGCTTGTTCATAGGTTAAAGTCATTTGGGGGTAGCCAATTGGGATATCTCTATGGCCTGCTCTTGAACCTGTAGCTTTCTGTAGTAAGATGTTAGCCTGTGGAGATACCAGGTCTCCAAGGAGGGGTGGAGGAGTTGCCTGCTAATTCTGTAGATGAAACTGCTGCTGAAATTGAGCATTTTTAAAATATTTTGTTTTTTGGGATTCTATACCGTATGATGATACCCCAATTTCTTTTCTTCCACAGATGGGTGCCCTTAATGAATAAATGCATAAGTATAATCACTGATTTCTTCGAAATGTGATTCAGGGACATTTTTCAATATCCCTGAGAGAGAAGTCTCTTGACATTGAATCAATAAATAGGTTCGGAAATCCCCCTGTGTCCTCGTGTGTTGTGTGTATGTGTGGGGAGAAGCAGGAGAAGGACCATAAAGTATAATGTACTTCTGCATTGGTGATGACAATGATGGATATCACATGCTGAGGATCAACAACATGTGAGAGGCTCTCTGTTTGGCCCTGCTGCTAAGTTTCCTAAACTCTGGCTGCTGCTGAAGACTCAATGCCAGGCTCAGTGGGCTAAAAAGGATAACAGGGCAAAGCCCAACTGAACAAGAGTCGGTCCAACCATGGCTATTATGTTTGCTCTCTCTCTCTCTCAAACTCAAATTGTATGTTGTTTGCATAGAAAACAGACACAACAACAGCAAATACGAACCTATAGTAATTAATACAAAGGAATATATGACAACCAGATAAATCAAGGATATTTACCCCATATAAATCATGCTAACAGTTAAATATCATCTCTTGATTCCACTTGCCACCATTTGCTGCAGATAAACCACTACCCTCTCAGTTATAGTGCTGGAAATATCATTCAATGGATACTGTATTTTAACAGCATCCAGATATTCCTTTTCTGCTCTTGTTTCCAATCACATTTGACCAGTTTCGAGACAGATACGGCACACAGTTAGGAAGACTCAATATTTTCCTGAAGAATTTGGCTTGTACTCTCTCAAATGAGTGATTAACAGCTCCAATCCAAACAGGGGCGCCAATCAATTGCTGTGAGTCAGCCTTGGTGTTAAATATCCTTGCTGCTGTGGGGACAGTATGTTTGCTGTGCGGTACCACCATGCGCAGTCTGAATATCGGTTTTGTGTTGGGAGGAGGCGAGCAATAACAAGAGAGGGGTCTCACCTTGGCGCCCTGCTTGTGGACTTGCTGACAGTACATGGGTGGCTGCTATAGGGTGCAAGAATGCTCAAGAAAATTAGTCCAGTCCAGCAAAGCCTTTCTTATTAGTAATGACAGGTGTGAGTAGTGCACCCATTTACAAAGACAATCCACATCTGAATACTGTCTATACTGAGGATACATCAAGGATGAGGTTTGTTCCCTTCAGCTCCTGCTGGGGGACTTCCCAGTTGGGGCATCAGGTTGGCCATTGTGTGAAGCAAGATGCTTGAAAAGAAGCAGTTTGGGTCAAATCCAGCAAGCCAAACCCTTGGTAGAACCCCTTACAGAGGCATCCACTTGAAAAAGATTTCTCCAGGGTTTCTCATAATTAACATGGAACAGCAATTCTTAACCTAGTAAATAACTGTTTCTAAGCTGTTATTCCTTGAACAGAATGAAGAGGTCGTAGCTTATATTCTTTCAATGGAGAGGACCCCCAGTGCATTCCTTGAGAGCTCCAGTTAGGGAGAAGGTCAGACAAGCCTCAAGTGGGAGAGTATTTCATAAGGGTAGCACCACTACCAAAAAGTCTTTGCTCCGTATGGGTGCCTCTACACCCATATGGAGCCTCTACAGCTCTTCCTTCCTGGAACCATAACCTTTGAACAACACAGTCCAGACAATGCTACACTGATGCATGGCCCATAGGAAAGGTGCACAGCAACTAGCCCTGCTAACACATGATTTAAAACATCCAATCACTAGGTGAAGCCAGGTGGATTCAAGGGCACCTGTAAGCTTCTCAGAAAAACACTGCAGCTTGGGCAGGGGGTGGAAGGAATTTACAATGGGAGAAATGGTGGAATGAAAGGCGCAGTATGTGCACAGATCTGTGGTAAAACAAAGTACTCTAGCCCAGTTTTTCTCAAACTGTTAGTTGGGACCCACTAAGTGGGTTGCGAGTCAATATCAGGTGGGGCCCCATCAGTGGCATAGCTAATGATTGGGCAGCCCTCTGCGAGGCTCAAAATGATGCCCCAGAAGTGGCATCATGCCTGGGCTTTTAAAAAAAGTGAAAATGGGGGGAAATTCACCTCCTCCCCCCAGCAGCTCACCACCCACTTGCTCTGCCACCTTCCCCAAGCCAATGGCATAGCTAAGGCATCTGCTTCCAGGGGTCAAAGAAGATTTTATAATTAAGTAAATGAATAAAAAGTGTGCCCTGTATTGTTTAGAGACACTGTGCTGGGATGAAGGGGACAGTTATATATAAGATGAGCAGCATTTGAAAAAGTGACTCTACCCAGTTTACAGGGTTAACTGTATTATGATACATGGAAAGGAGAGCTCATTCATATTAACCCCTTATTGGTTCCCTGCTGTATCATAGTAACACCTAACTGGCTCTCTGAAAAATCAGCCTCATTGATCAGTTTTGAGTTAAGAAAATCCAGTTTTTGTTACATAATGCAGTTGTGTTTTATTTTCTGGTGATTTGGCTATAACTTTTGATAGACTAGTGATATTTTGACACTGCTAATTTCATTGCATTCTGCATTAAAGTCTGCATTGAATGGTGTATAAAATGATTATATTATTCTAAAATACCAAGCTGCTCACAATTTTGGCCACTACTGTTAAGCTCCGGTTGTCCCCCCCCCTCAAAGATTATTGCCCGGTGCAATTGTTAACCTCTGCACCCCCTTAGCTATGCCACTGGTCCCCAGTCATTCAGTATGTATTTTATTTTTAATATTAGACTTGATTGACTACCATGGTGTGTGACTGCATTTGGGGAAATGTTACAGATCTGTACTTTTACGGGCTACTATGTATCTGCTTATAACAATGATAGTCAATGAGGCTTACTCCCAGGTAAGTGTGAATAGGATTGCAGATATTTGAGGACTGCAGATTTGTGATGTTTGAGGAATTTTTTTTAAACAGATCAGCAACTGCTTGGGAGGGTTAGGAGGGTTCTTATTTATTTAAATAAATTTTAAAACTTACTGTCGACTTTTAATTTACCTACTTAGATTTGATTTTGCTGTATGGGGGGGGGGTGCTAAAAATTTTCATGCTTGATTATGCCACTTCCAGCTATGACATCCCTTCCAGGTTAATGATATCACTTCTGGTGGGCCCAGACAGATTGTCATTTTGAAAAGTGGGTCCTAGTGATAAAAAGTTTCAGAACCACTGCTCTAACCTACCATTCTCCTCTCCTTCACACTCCAGTCCCTCTTCCTTTTGCAATCTGGGGGGTGGGAGGAGGAGCCAGTGGCATCACTAGGGGGTATGGGGGTACAGACTCACTGGATGATACCTTCATGGGGGGGGGGTGACACCACTACTGTCCAACATTGTGAAGATATTTGAATTTTCAAATAATGCAATCAAAACTGACCAATGAGATTGACTGTTCAGAGAGCCAATGAGGTGTTGTTATGACACTGTAGGGAATCGGTAAGGTGTTAGTATGAGTCAGCTCTCATTTCCATGTATCCAAGGTCATACTAGAACTCCTATTCAGTTGTGTGAGTGTCATCCGGTTGGCCACTGGGTTTTGCATTTTGTTGTTTTCTTCTAGTTCTTTTCCTTCTACTTTGCTATCACCTGGTATTGCTACATCAAAGACTGACTTTTTTTCTTACTTCTTGTCTACGGTTGTCTGGTGTATTGCGAGATAGACGTTTGTCTGTGGTTAGAAATTCCATAATATTGTGGCATCCTCGACTACTTTTTCAGTCTTGTGGTCCCACCAGTTTTTGGCTGCAGGTAACTTGCCTTCTTTTAACAGGTGTTCTAGTGTATCATCGTTGCTACCTTGTTATGCTTTTGTTTTTAGACTGCTTATGCAATCTTTTTATAACAACTAATTGTGTGGTCCAACAAATAACACGTTGTGATTATTTCCCCATCAAAAAGATTCCCAACCTCTTCTGATCAAAACCCATGTATCCAATGGCACTAAGGGTCTTCATGAACTGCTATGTGGGTAGATCGAATCACATGTTATTCTCCACAGAGCGGACTGCGATGGGCAGAAAGTACCAATTTTAGGAAGATGTCCATCATTAAAGCAATTACTTCTGAAATAAATAACTCTCTTGTTTCATCTTTTTCCTCTGGCAAAACTGGGTGCCTCGAAACAGGGTGGATTTGCTTGGATGAACTTTGGGAACATTGTGGCAGGATATAAAATGAGGTGGCACCAAGGAGAAGGGATCTCCATGGCGAAGGTTCCTCCAGCTGGGTTGAAGAAAGGATCGTGGTGAGGATGAAAGGTGCATTGTGGAGCTTTGTGGTGGCCCTTGCTATTGTAGTCCTGGAGGCAGCTCGGATTCAAGTACAGCCCAACTTTGACCTCAGTAAGGTACAGATAAAGCTTTTCCAAATTGGGGTTTATTCCTAGGAAAGTGTGGATATGATTGCTGCCACAGTTAAGAGTAAAAGCAGCATATAAATCTTTTAAATAAATCAATGTGTTTATATGAGATCTTCATTTTACTGACTGGATAAAAGGCTAATAATAAATCCTATTTCTAGTTTGTTGGCAACTGGCATGCCCATGGAGCGGTCTTAAGTTCTGGAGAAATGAAGAATACCCTGATCCATTACCTTAGATGGACGAAAGAAGACAATGGAAATGTGCACATAGCAAGAATTTTCCCACCGTAAGTTCCTTTGAGCCACAGTAATCATAGTTTCCCGGTTGCAGTATGGGAATCATCCCACAAAGGAATGATCACAACTTGTGATCCACAAGTTGTGATCCGCAAACATTTTGCCTCTAGCCAGTTGCACTGCTAGGCTGGTGTGGGTGACACACATGGGGGCTATGACCCCAGTACTAGCCGAAATTGTTTAAATCTTGATACTTTTGAATAATACCATCATGTTATGTATCATTCAATGCGCTATTTCAAGCAGAATGCAATGAAATAAACAACATTTAAATATCTATATTCTATCAAAAGTTATATCCAAAAGACCAGCAATGATGGGGCAATGATGCATCACCACACCCACTGCCTGAGACCTTGCCCCGCCCAGTGCATGGGAGGAGGTCCATCATGGGGGTGACACACTGGCCTCCCGTACTGGGTGATGCAAACCCTGGTGATGCCATTGTCTCTGGCGTTCTGCACATTCGTATGGGCCAGAGATTAAGTATGGAGAAAGCAGGCCTTAAAATGAATCTGTTATCCAAAGCAAAATTATCCTCAGAGTTCCTTTCCTTAAATGTTTATGGCTAATATTCACTGGATTTGTGAACATTTGGTTAATATTTGATCATTTGACAACCTAAGATTTTTTCAGGAGCATCTAAAGTTTGAGAGGGACAAGCCACGGCAGGAAAATTTCATGCAAATGGGTGGATCACATTATAATTTGATAACATGCCCTATTATGAATTGGTTGACTTTCAGTACTAAAATTTGAACATCACATTTCACCATCAAGATCCCAATATTAAGAGGTATGTGAAATGTTGGGTCATTACATTTTAGTTTACATAGAGGCAAATCTTGACCGACATCTGCCTAGAGCAGAAGTTCCCAAACTTTTTAGCACTAGGACCCACTTTTGAAAATGACATTCTATAGGGACCCACCTAGGTTTATGAGACTTACAAAAACTCTAGATGGAAATAACATGTTTATGTATTTACAGCTAACAATAACCGGAAAAAAGATGCTCCAACATTTAATATTTTCACGTTTGCAACTGCCCTCCCTTTTTGCAGGATAATCAGCAGCTATCTGATTTCTGAAAAGCCTCCAGGCTTGAGGCAATTAGTTGTCTCATCCTTCCACCACCTATGTTTTCATTGGATGCTCTGCTTGGCTGCTATGGGACCCACCAAAAATCAGGCCATGAGCCATGAGTGAGAGAAGGCTTCGTTCCTAGTGGTTGCCCATCCTCTGATCAAGTCTGATTTGCACCAGGCACTGATGTCCTGTTTGGGAAATTTTGTGATCTTTCCTTTCTTACCAGAGAGAAAAAGTGCAACAACCAAGAGTTTCGTATGACGGCTTTTGGCCCGCCTGGATCATATACAACTCGCTGTAAGTGATCTACTGATTCTGAGCGGAGAAGTGACATCTCTCCACCCTTTCATTAATATTCTAAATACACAATGAGTATCTAAATGATCACTACTTTGAGTCTGTTTGTTTGTTTGTTTGTTTGTTTGAACTGAAGCTGGGACTGTCGTTCGTGTGGTGGAAACAGATTACGACAATTATGCCCTATTACATTTCGAAGTACATGGCCACTGGCTCCTTGTAAATGCGCTGCACCTGTACAGTAAGTGTCATCACCACCGAAGGGCACAGTGCAGATGGGACAGGGGCTTTTACCCTTATCAGGTGAACCTACCAGTGTTGACCTCATACAACTGTGGTGAGCACAAGGAAGCCACAGTCTTTCCCCATTGTTCAGAGTGCCAGATGTGTGCAGCAGAAGTAGGAGATAAGGAAGGGTTTATGGGATTCCCCATTTGCTACTTCCCTGCTCCGAATCACTGCATTTCGTAAGAGACTCTGCCTTTATGGTTTTGCATCACATGTTTGTGGGTAACAGGTAGTTGGGCCATTAGAAAGGCCAATGAGTGAATTTAATGGTTCAGTAGAGATTTAAACTACACCAAGTTGACCGTCTGTGTTGGGACATTCTACTCTGGGGTATTAGCTTTACTGGACACAAGCTAGTAGCCTCTTCTCATGGAACTCAGCAGGGGTAGCCAGTGTAGGGTGGAGAAGGGAGTCCAGCCATTAATATCCTGCACCACCCACCATTTCCCTGTGTCAACAAACCAGCTATAGAGGCCATGGCAAGACTGAGGAGCAGATGCAGGTGTCCCATTCTGAAACATGTACACCTGTCTGTCTGTCTGTCTGTCTGTCTGTCTGTCTGTCTGTCTGTTGCCAATATTCCTTGTTCATTTTGATTCTTAAGCCAGAAAACCAGAACCAACCAATGCTGTGAAAAGAAAATTCATGACTCTTGCTGATGATCTAGGATTCAGCATCAGGAAGATTCTTTACCGAACCAAAAAAGGTAAATGCAGTTGATTCAAAGGAATTATCATTTTCTGCTCTGGGCAGCAATACTGGATAGCTGGCAGTCTAGGATGAGGATTTCTCATGCCTGTGAAGGGTGGCGGAAGGAGGAGCTGGTTCCCCGGCCTAAGCATAACTCTTGCTGTTTTGAACAACCAAAAGTGACCAAAGGGTGAGCTTCCTTATGAGGAGAAGCTGAAGGGTTCGGAGGAATAAGGCTGGGATAGATTTCACCTGAAGATGATGGATGACCGGGCCTTGTGGTGGGCTGTTTGGTAAAGTTCCCCTGACACCTTTTTCCTTGCGTCTTCAAGCTTGTTCATAAAGTCATTTGAGGGCAGCCAAACAGGACATTTCTATCACCTGCTCTTGTACCTGTAGCCAGCTACCTGTAGCAAGATGTCAGTCTATGCATTTGACACATCTCCAAGAAAGGGGGGGGGGGCGGCCTGCTAATTCTGCAGATGAAACTGCTACTGAAATTGAGCAGTTTTGTTGGGTTTTGTTCCTTGGGATTTTACATCTTATGATGGTACCTGAATTTCTTTTCTTCCACAGATCGGTGCCCTCCATGAATAAATGCATAAGTATAATCTAATTACTGAGGTATTACTGATTTCTTCACAATGTGATTCAGGGCTTTTTTCAATATCCCTGAGAGAGAAGTCTCTTGACATTGAATCAATAAATAGAATCAGTAATCCCCCTATGTTTTTGTGTGGTGTGTGTATGTGTAGGGAGAGGGAGGAGAGGGACCATAAAGTATACTGCAATTCAGAATTGATGATGATGATGAATATCACATGCTAAGGATCAACAACATGTGAGAGGTTCTCAATTTTGACCTGCAAAATTGTGGGCTTGCTGAGAGCACATAGGTGACCGCTACGGGATGAAGTGATGCTCAAGAAGATGGACATTGATCCGATCCAGCAGGGATCCTCCTATTAGCAATGACAATTTGAATAGAACACCCATTTACAGTCTGCCTCTTAGTACTTATACTGAGTATACACCAAGGATGAGGGTTGTTCCCTTCGGCTCCTAATGGTGGACTTCCCATTGGGGCATCTGGTTGGCCATTGTTGGAAGCAAGATGCTGGAAAAGAAGCAGCTTGGATTAGATCCAGTAGCCCAAATCCTTGGTATAACCCCTTACAGAGACATCCTCATGAAAAAAAATTTCTTTAGGGTTTTTCATAATTGTTATATTAGCAAATAACTGCTTCTAAGCTGGTCTTCTATGAACAGAACAGAAGTGTCAGGTAGCTCATATTCTTTCAATGGAGAGGACCCCCAATGCATTCTTTGAGAGCTCCAGTTAGGAAGCTGGTCAGACAACTCTTCAGTGGGAGAGAATTCCACGAGGGTGGCACCACTACCAAAAAGTCTCTCCTGCTTGTGCCACAGTCTCAGGTGATAGACTTTACATCTCCCAAAGTGGAAATGAACATCTCTGTTTTTTACAGAGACAACCCAGATACTGGGGACAGGAAGTACAAAGTCACTCATGCCTCCTATCTTACTTGGGGGTCTTGGGGTTTGGGGATAGTTCCTTTTGTGCTTGGTAACTTAGTAATTTTACTTTAGGGTCATTTATGGGATTTAGAAGTTTAACAAGCTCCTGCAGCCTTGGTTGGCAACCTTCAGTCTTGAAAGACTATGGTATAAGCCTACAGCACCTGGTATTCCCAGGCGGTCTCCCATCCAAGTACTGACCAGGCCTGACCCTGCTTAGCTTCCAAGATCAGACGAGAGCAGGCATGTGCAGGGTAACAGTTGCTGCCAGCATTGCTGAGCTTACCCACAGTAGGCTGAAGATGGAACAGAGATTCTAATCCAAAAGCCATAGCATGGCAATGTAAACCACTGGTGAGTTCTGTTAAAGAACTCGTTAGACCACTTCCAGATCTGCCCCCAGGACTCTACATATGTCACCAGTCCAACTGAATCTTCCCTCTCACAGTGTCTTCTCAGAGGATATTGTACCCTTCAGAGGCTTAACAGAATCATGGCTTTAGGGACTGGTGTATGTTGGAAACATGATGGTTTGTGGGTTTATACAGAGTGGGGTGGCTCAAAATGGAGGAGATTATACAAGTCACGACTTGTACAATAGGGCAGAATTCACCAGAGGCTGTGGAAATCTAATTATCAAGAGATTTTCATGAGCTGGTTTCAGTAATAAATCCAAAAGCGGTGCACAATGCACTAGCAGCTGCAAGAATCTGTACTGCATGAGTATGGGCCAAGTCAGCTGGGAAGAAGCATTGGTCTAGGTTGTGGGATGCTACAACAGCAGTGGTAAAACAAACTTTGTACAGCAACAGGAGAGGTACTAACAGCTTTGTATGGACATGGTCTTTATCTGGGACAACGTATCCTCTGTTGGATGGGCTTGAAGGAAATGTTCAAAATCAGTGTGGACTGTGAGAATCTCGTCTGTAACATGAATATTTTTTGGGGGGGAAAGATAATAAAATGAATGTAACAAATGGTCCTCTTTGCACTTTTGAGTGAGGGATGTGTGGGGGAAGAGCAGACAGGCGCCATTCTCAAAAGCCAGACTGGACTGTCTCTTTGCAAGAGCCTAAAAAATGCAGAGCATGAAGAAGAGCCTGAATCCTTCTGTGTGCCCTGAATATTCCATCAATCAGTTTCAATGAATGACCCCCCCCCCCTCCCAGTTCTAGCAGTGTGAGAGAGGGAGAAAAGCTTCTTTTGATCCATCAATTTTACAAGCCTCAGAAAGATCCTCTCTTATAATGGCCTCTCCTGGTAAAAAACTGCTCTAGCCCTCTGATCCTTTTGGTTGCTCTCTTTTGTTCCTTTTCCAGCTCTCAAATATCCTCCTTAAGGTGTGGTGACCCAAAACTGTGTACAAATGTGGCCGCCCCACCAATTTGCACAGGGACAATAAACTATTAGCAGTCTTATTCTCAACCCCTCTTCTAATGACCACCAGCACAGCATTTGCTGTCTTGTCTCCATGCATTGCTTTTACTGAATTGTCAGCCATGACACCAGGATCCAATTCCTGATGTGCCACCTCAGATCCCATCACTGTAAACAAAGTTGGGTGTTTTAAGCACCAATGTGCATCATTTTACACAAATTGAAACTGAACCATTTGGTTGCCCATTAGTCCAGTTTGATGATGCTTAATTGGAGCACTTCACAACCAGCCTTCGGTCCTGTCACCTTAACTAATTTGATCTCTCCTGCAAACTTGGCCAACTTAACTTGTTCTTTCTTAACTCCACATCACTTGCACACAAGTTAAAAAACACTGGTCCCAATACAGATCCTTTGGAGACCCCACGTCTCTCCACTGTTGAGAAATCTGGGAGTATAAATCCTCACTTTCTCTCAGTATAACCCTCCGTTATATGTTTGAAGGGAGGGTAAAATTAGGGGTGCTGTAAAAATGAATTATTATTCAGAATTTCTGCAAATGATTTTCCAAATAGCCATTAGAATGCGGGCACAGTTTTTCCGAGTGTTAGCAAAATCTTTTTGCTTATAGAATTATGTAAACCCTTTTCTTCATATACTACATCAGAACTGTTCTAGATCAGTGTTCCTCAACCAATGGTACTTGTACCACTGGTGGTACTTGAGGAGGTGTCCGGTGGTACTCGAGAGGACCCCCAGACTCCTGCCACCTGGAAATGAGACCAGCAATGCAATGAGATGAGCAGCAGTAAGAGGCTCAGCTCAGTGGGCAGAGCTCCAGTATACGCTTTTCATGTGCTCATCTCAGCCACCCTGAGCCTCTTAACAGTGTTTGTTGCATTACTGCTGGCCTCCCAATCTAGAAGTAACTGGTGATGACATCATTGCCAGTGACCTCCAGTGGTACTTCCAAAAGGTAATTCTACTTTTTGCTTGTACTTCCTTTCAGGAAGGAGATTTTTTTTCTTTAAAATGAATTTGTGTAGAATATAAGCATGGAGAACGTTCATTCTTCGGAAGACTTGAGGCTGCAATTCAATCCATACTTACCTGAGAGTAAGCTCCATGGACTGTAATTGAACTTACTTCTGAGTAGACATGCATAGGATTGGGTTCTGTGTGATTAGGGGAACCGGCATTGAGGAAAGTAAAAGGGGTGGTGTCAGGAGTCACCCAAGTACGACACTGACTGAGACCCCATGGTTGATAGAGGGCTCAACTGACTGGGTTAGCAGTCTCCATAACACCTTTGGGGGTCAGCCCCAGTGCAGATCTTTGTCCCATGACCAACAGCAACTTAGTGTTGTGTTTGTGATCCAGACTGGTATTTTAGGGTATTCTGGATTGATCAGAGATAAGCAGTCTGTTCCAGGACTTACACTGAAATGAGGGGGCAAGGAGAATTCAAAAAGGAATGGATAGACATCTGTTTCTGGTCACCTGCAGAGAAATAACTTGAACACGAAACTCTGCATTTTGCTAAGACATTTTCCTCACCTAGTCTCAATTCCAGGAGTTACTGGCACTCTGCTACACCTGGTACAGACACTGGTACAGCTTTTGATTAACCTACTGTTTGTGAATGATTATTACTCTCTATTCGAAAGATTCTCTTGGTATCTTCTGATCTTTGTCCATATATCTAATGGCACTAAGGCTCTTCATGAACTGCTACCCACATCTCGGAGGACATGGGGAGACCAGTCACTGGTTATACCCCCACAGAGCAGACTGTGATGGGCAGAGAGTGCCACCGGTGCCCACGCCCACCCATAAAACTTCTGAAAATAACTCTCTTGTTTCATCTTTATCCTCCAGCAGAACTGGCTGCCTCGAGACAGGGTGGATCTGCTTGGATAAACTTTGGGAATGTAAGTGGCAGGGTATAAAATGAGGTGGCACCAAGGAGCTGAGATCTCCGTGGCAAAGGTTCCCCAGAAGGGTTGAAGAAAGAATCGTCGTGAGTATGAAAACTGTATTGTGGAGCTTTGTGTCAGCCTTTGCAGTCGTGCTCCAGGGGGCGGCTGACATTCCCATACAGCCCGACCTTGACATCTCAAAGGTACAGCTAATAGATTTCCCAATGGGGTTGCATCCCAAAATGCCATAGAGAGCAGAATACCACCTTGCAACTGTGCACTGGGAGTCAGCTTTAACAGCCTAGCTCCTTTCCTATTGGATCTTTGGTGTCTCTTGTACGGCTGCAGCAGCAGAAGTGGAACTGTTTGAACTCCTCCATCTAGTACAGAGGTCAAGGCACAGAGGCCATCATGAGCCAATGAGTTCACACCACATTTTCAGAAACCTCCTTAGGCCTTTGAACTTCAGGGTATACTGACCTACTGCCCTGGGTAGCTGGCCAAGAAGGAGATGATGTGGGTGATCCAGTGATCCCCCTCGCCTCTTAGGGGCCTCCTTGACCTCTCCAACCCAGGGGATGTGTTCTGTTATGATGGCCAGAGAGGTAGCTGAGAGAGCCTGGGGTAGGAAAGGTGCTACAAAACTCTTCATGGCTGCCAGTTTGTTGAGCTTTAGATATCATCTTTAATGTTATTTAAACTGCTGCCTAGTGCAGTTTATACTTGGAAAGGTGGGGTTATAACAGTGATTTTCAACCTTTTTCATCTCACGGCACACTGACAAGGCACTAAAATGGTCAAGGCACACCACCAGGTTGTTGACAATTGACAAGACACACCATGCTGCCAGTGGGCTCACATCTCCCACTGGCCCTATTAATTCATGACCTTCTCCCAAATTCCTGTGACACACCTGTGGACCACTCCCAGCACACCAGTGTGCCACGGCACAGTGGTTAAAAAGGCTGGGTTATAAATTCATGAAATAAAAATGAAATAAATATTAGTGACTGGCGCCTCTCACTCATTGTTGGCATCCTTCAGTCTCGGAAGACTATGGTGTCACGCTCTGAATGGTGGTTCTGGAACAGAGTGTCCTCTCCAGTGCGCGAAGCCTGGGTAAAGTAGGTATGGAGGATAGGCTGTTACCCATGCAGCAAATCCCCCCTCTCCACGTCGCTGAAATGGTCCAATGGAAAGGCAGAGGCCAATACGGTTGGTTCCAGCGGCGTCGCAGGAGTTGCCAGAACGTGACTGTGTTCAGCCATGGACTGCCTCAGGGACTCCGGCTCCGGATTTTGCCTCGAGGTTGACTCCTGAAGCCTTTTCCTTAACTGGATGTAGCCACAAGGCAGTGGAGGTTTGGGATCAGAGTTTTCCTTCTCTCAGATGAGCTGCCTTCCCAGGCTGACGAGTCCCATCTACCCGGTGGCTGTTTAGTCGCCTCTTACGACAAGTACAGCCCAACTGAGGGCCTATTCTTATGTCACTGACAATTTGGCAGTTTAGTTGCCAGTTTCTGAATGGATGCTCAGAAATCTTGAAATGCTATGTGGGCCAAAGATTTTAGTCTTTTCCTTTTATTTCCCCCCCTCCCCCCAAATAGGCTGTTTTCCCATTTTTATTCTGCTGTCTTTTATACGTGCTGGCTTTTCATCCATGACTTTTCTTGAATTGTATCTATTATATTTTTCATTTTTGTATTATATTTTGTTGTTTGTGAGTTGCTTTAGGCATCTCAGCTTTTAAGGGAAAAGAGGAATATTAATCTTTTAAATCAATCAACATTTTTGCACAAGATGTTCAGTTTTACTGATTGCATTATGTCAATTTCCCTGCCTGGATAAGAGACTCAATACTAAACCCTCTTTCTAGCTTAAAGGAAAATGGCATGCCATTGCATTGGTCTTAGATCAAGGAGAGGTGGCGCATACCATGGGCTCTGTCACTAGAATGGTGCTGGCAAAGAATGGAAATGTGATTCTTACAAACCTGGTTCCTGGGTAAGTTTGCTTTAGAGTGCAATCCTAAGATTGCGATGAGCTGGCGCAGACCCCCTGTGCCGCCTCCTGAGTGTTGCAAATGTGCGGCCAGAGCCAGCTGAACAGGGAGTGGGAGAGGGTGATGGGAGGGCATTCCAAGGGTGGAATGGGAGGTAGATCAAACCTGGGAGGGTTGGGAGCAGTGCATGCCATATCCTAACCCCCATTCTCGGTATGGTCACCCCTACATGGGCTGCTTGGATTTGCACCAGCGAAATAGATGGGGCAGAGCCAAGTAGCCCCATAGGGCAGGCTAAGGTGTTACACAGGGTAGGGGGAAAAATAGCCCTTTACCCCAAGATGACCTCCAACGGCTCCTAGCCTGCACAGGATCCAGCACAAGCCGTGCGGCCTGGCTATTCCAGCACAGGTTAGGATTGGGATGTGATCAAATCTCCTTTTGTAATGTGAGAATCATTCTATCAAGAGACAATTTGTGAGTGAACCATCAACATTTTGCAATTTTCCTTCTACATGTTCGAAGGGGCAAGAGATTAAGCATGAAGAAAGCACTCCCAAAATGAATTTCCTCCCCAGTATTACCCTCAGAGTTCTCCTCTGTAAGGGCTGATGACAAATATTCTGTGGGCGTTCAGGAGTATCTGACAGGGACATGCCACGCCAGCTACATTTTGTGCAAATGGATGAATTACATTACAATTTTGCAATATGACCAGTTCCAAAATGACTCCATTTGACTCCAAACCATTAAATCAAATTTCAGTTCTAATAACTGAACATCAAATTTCACCATCAAGATCTGAATAATAAACCTTGACCTTCAAGTGCCCAGAGGGCCATGAGTGGTTCTCTGAGAGAAGATGCCTTCATTCCCAGTGGTTGCCCAACCTTTGGAGCAACTCTGAATTGTACCAGGCAATGATGGGGAGTGTAGACAACCCTGCTTATTATGGAAACTTTTTGATCTTTATGGGGGAATGAAGAATTACCCCCTCCCTCATGGCCTTTAGGTGAGGGCTCAAAGCTTCATCTGGAGTTTGAGTGATGCTTTGTTGCTCTCCCCCCCCCCAATGGTTTTATATTATTGTTTCTATTATGACTTTATTTATTTTAGATATTGTGCATTTTAATGTATTAGTAAGGCACCCTGGGCATTTGCTTTGGCATGGGAAAGGTGGAATACAAATAAATAGACAAATAAATAAATCTTTCCTTTCTTGTCAGAGAGAAAAGATGCAAGAAGGAGAAGCTTCTTTTGTTCCCTACTGACCAGCCTGGGAAATTTACAACTAAAGGTAAGAAACTTGTCAATCTCTGGGTACCCTGCAGTGCTTCTTTTTTACAGCACTAGCCTATGCATGTCTACTAAGAAGTCAGTCTCATTGAATTCAATGGAACCTGCTCCTAGGAATGTGTAAATTTGGATTGCAACCCAAATCCTTATGTGAAGCTAATTGGGACACTCATACATTCCTTTGCTAATAATTGTTATAAACATCATAAAAGTTTTCTGCTGATGAACCCCAGAAAATGCTTATTTTACCTGTTTTGCTCGGTCTGTTTCTGCATGACTTTTCAATTACTTCAGTTAAAATTCTCTAAGACTGCACATCCTAATTTTACTCCTTTGGTTCTTTCCATTTCCTTAAGTCTTGTCAGTGCTTTTGTTAATCCCCCTACCACGCAGGCAGAGGGTGCGTCCCACTGCATCCATTCTGCCTTTCTTGGGATGATACCACTACTCATCTATTGATAGAAAGGGCAGGATCACTGCTGCTCAGTACCTCTGTGTTATAATGAGCAATGAGCATGGAGCAGTTGATACACCCGACACTTCAGCCATTAGGCATCTTCAGTGCATGCTTTGTTGTATATTGCCGATTCTGGACTGGTACATCAGAGTCTAGAAATTCTGGGAGGGACAGTGACATCTCAACCCTTACACTGATATTCTGAATGCACAATGCTTATGCTCAATAAAGAAGAAAAATTTGTTTTCCAATTGAAGCACAGAGCACTGTTCGCTTGGTGGAAACGGATTACAGTGGTTATTGCATACACCATGTTGAAACGAGTGGAGCAGCTGTTAACGCACTGCACTTGTACAGTAAGTATCATGGATGTGGAGGGGCACAGTGGAGATGGGAGGGGCCTTTACATGTGTCAGGTGGACCTACCAGTGTTGACCCCATGCAAATGTGCTGAACACAAGAAAGCTACAAGCCTTCCCTCATTGCTCAGAGTGCAACATGTGTGCAGCTGAAGGAGGGGATGAGATGGGTTTTTGCGCTTCCCATTTCGTAATAAACTCTGCCTTTGTGGTTTTGCATCACATATTTGTGGTAAGAGGTAGTTGAGCCATTAGAAAAGCCAATGGGTGAATTTAATGGTTCAGTAGATGGCCATGCTGGCCATCAGTGTTGGGGTATTCTGCTGAGCAGATGCTAATATCCTCTTAATGTAAGAATAGCCCTGCTATATTCCAAGGACCCATCTAGTCCAGCTTCCTACATCTCACAGTGGCCCACAGATGTCGTGGGTGCTCCCAGAGACACCAAGATCCCTGTATCCAATTGCCACTGTTTTGCATCTGGCATTCAGAGATAAGCCACCTCTAAAACCCAGATGTTGCATGCCTTGTGACCTGTAATGAACTTTCCCTCCATAAATCTGTCCCGTCCCAATGTAAAGGCATCTAAACCCAGTGCCATCACAACATTGTGTAGCAAGGAGGTCCACAGATTAATTAAGCTTCCACAGATTAGTTACTCTTGTTGTGGAACTCAGCAGGGGAAACCAGTGTAGTGGAGAGGGTGCAGTAGGGAGTCCAGTCATTACTATCATGCACCACCCACCATTTCCCTGAGCCAACAAACTGTGTATGGAGGAGCTTTGCAAGACTGAGGAGCAAATACAGGTGTCCCATTCGGAAACATGTGTGTGCTGTCTGTCTGTTTGTAGCCAAAATTCTCAAGTTGGCACCATGTTCTATTTGATTCTTAAGCCAGGAAACCAGAAGCATCTGATGATGTGAAAGAAAAATTCAAGACTGTGGCCAGTTCCCTGGGATTTTCCAAGAACAATATTGTATTCCTAACCAAACCTGGTAATTGCAGTTGATTCAAAGGAACTATCATTTCCTGCTCAGGGGTGGGGGTGGGGGGAAGAATAACTAGCAGTATAGGATGAGGTTGTCTCATGCCTGTGAAGGGGTGGCAGAAGGAGGAGCGGGTTCCCCTAAGCCAACTCTTGCTGTTTTGTGCAACCAAAAATGATCAAAGGGTGAGCTTCCCCATGACAGAAAGCTAAAGAATTTTGAGGAATAGATGTATGGATAGTTTTCACCTGAAGATGATGGACATCCACTGTGGTTGGCTCTTTAGTAGAGTTCCCCTGAAGCCCTTCTCCATGCATCTTCAAGTCATTTGGGGTCAGTCAAACAGGATAGCTCTATAGCCTGCTCTTGTACCTGCAGCTACCTGTAGCAGGAGTTCCATCAACAAAAATCACCCAGTGATCATCATGGCTAAATTGGGATTTAAACTCTGGTCTTTGAGATCCTAAACTGACACTATACATAAGCAAGGAGATGACTGTTATTGACTGCTAATTCTGCAGATGAAAGTGTGGCTGAAATTGAGTAGTTTTTTGGGTTCTGTTCCTTCGGATTTCACATCTTATGATACCACAATTTCTTTACTTCCACAGATCCATGCCTGAAGTGAAGAGATACGTAGGTATAATCTAAAAAAACTAAAAGTCCATGTGGTGTGGGTAGGTGGTGGTGGGGAGATCAGTGGTGGACCTCCCCAGGCCCATGTCCCGAGGCAAAGGCCCACGATGGCGCCCCCCCACTGCAGAATGCCACCACCTCCTGTGTGCAAATCCCCCCCCCCACTTACCTGCACAGAGCCTCACATGACTCCAGGACGCACCGGAGAAACCTATTGAAGCTTCCCTGGGCAAACCAGAGGCACAGTTTCCAACCACATCGCCAGCCTCAGAGAGGCTTCTACGTGGTCCTAGAGTCGTGTGAGGCCCTGTTCCTTTCATCAATGGCAGTCCACCACTAGGGGAGATCCTCCACAACCTTGTATATATAAATTGATCACAAGTAGTTACCATCGACTTGAAAATAGAGACAGAATAGCCTAGACTGAATAGTCTTTAGATTTGTAACGAAGTGGCCCAAGCGTTATGTATGAGCTGATTTTTTTAAATTAGTATTTGAAGCATGGACTTCAAATTTGCAGCTGTGATCTGTGGTGCTGAGGGTTGCCAGCTATAATGATTTTATAGTACTGTTGATTTCAAAGGTGAGGGGGCGTGTACACTGCTTTTTTGGCTGCTCATGTACTCAAGAGTGGTCCAGTTTGAAAATCTGGCTTGCATTTATAGACACACCACACCAGTTGGAACACAGAGAGAAAGAAAATGAGCGCATATAACTGAATGTAACTGGAATGCAGAAAGGCTGGGTCATGCTCATAGTTTGCTGAAATATGTGACAATATAATAATGCCAATGATAACAATGATTAACAATGACAATATTTGGATGTACAGCATATTTTAACCTTCTTTTGTAACCGGCACACATGTTTCATAACATGAACACATGACTGCAGGCTCATCAATCTGGAATACGCACTGTCTACCAGTCTTTAAGAACAATTCATCTAAGAATAGATTGTTATGCATATATTATTTTTTTGCTTGATGCCTTCAGAGTACCTTATTGTTGAAGGATTGTATATAAATTTTTGGATAATGTATAGAAAACACTTAGCAGTTAAGTCGTACATTCAGAGTGTTTCACATACACACCACTGTGGTCATCTTTGCAACAAATTTTTAAAGCAGGTGAGCATTGTTATTCCCATTGTGTACACACAAAGTTTCCTTAGACTGAGTCAGACCTTTGGATCATATCTAAACTAACTGGAAGCAACTCGACAGGTCTTTCCCAGCCCTTCCGGGAGATGCCAGGGGTTGAACCTGGCACAGTTAATTGGCAGAGCACATGCTACACCCCTGAGCTGTAGACTGTCTCTTTCACAGATGGGGGGGGGGAGGTAGATAGAAGATGTGTAGCACTTGTGCCTAAGGCAAAATTTGAACGAGACTTTTGATTCTGCTCTCAGGGCCCAATCCTATCCAATTTTTCAGAGCCTCTGCAGCTGTGCTGATGGGGCTTGCACTACATCCTGTGATAAGGGGGGAATTACGGAGGCTTCCTCAAGGCAAGAGAATGTGTGTTCCTTACCTCTGGGCTGCACTGCGGCTGCATCAGCCAGGGCCCATGAGAGTGAGGTGCAGGGGGTAAATTGTATCCGAGCCCAGGTTCCAAAAGAGGCTCCCGTAGTCAAAGGAGGGGAGCTAGAAATTTTCTGGGATCTCAGGAATGTTTGCATATGTTATGTGAACATTGGCATTCACATTGGGTGTAAGCCTACATAGCTTTATATATTGTATTTTCAGATTATGATTCAGTGGAGAAGGATTTTAGAACATAAAGGCAGGCTTTTCCTTTGCAAGTTTTACTCACCTGTCCAGAGCCACCTGTCTCAGAATTCTGTTTGTGTTTCTGCAGGGAAATTGGACGCTTTCCAAAGCACTGGCCTGTGCAGTCATAGCAGCCGAGGTGACCTTTTTTGCAAATTTCCAGTCCTGTTCCAAACCAATCTTCTGCCCTGGTTGCTTGGGCTCTCTGGTTCCCTTTCTAAATAAAAAGAATTTGTTTGGGATTATCCAAAAGATTATCTTTCCCTTGTGTTTTTGTGTGATTGACATACGGGGGGCAGCACCAGAGCAAAAAAATATTTGTGACTTTTGGGGGAGTAGGGCAGGTTTGATTCTCAAAGAGAAATAATGGTATATTTCACAATTAATGCTCGCCTGCTAGATATATATTTTTTGTAAAGGACTGTAAATTGAGGTAAAGAAGTTTGTGCTCCAAGTACATTAAAAGCTCCTCTCCTTATTATACAGAGGTCCAGAAATGGGGATAACAGGGAGGACACAAGTTATTTACCTGCCCTCCTCAGCCCTCACACAGGCTCTTTGCCTCTCCCTCTCCTCAATCCCAATTTTTTTCCAGTGGTTCCAAGATACCCTTTCCTACTAGCACTGCACATTTGCAACGCCTCTGTTTCAGGTATATGGGAACACCTTGAATTTTTTTTCTGCAGACATTTATCTCTTTTTGGAGGTCCCCTGAAACTGGTGCAAAAACACATCATTGGCTGTGGCGTGGAATTGCACCGTCGGTAGAATATGGGGAAGTCCGCGTTTGGCACCTGTCTTCAACTGGCGTCCAGGACAGATGTGCCCACTTGCCACACCCTAGATATGCCACTGTGCTTCCCCACTGTTGCCAAAATGCCCCACCCACATGGATTCTGTTAACAATAACCCAAATCTCAGAACCCCCCCCCCCAGCGTCCAAGCCTCAGTGTCCCCAGGGAAGGAGTTCCGTTCCAGGACCCCCTGTGGATAAGAAAACTCACAGATAAAGAAATAAGCTGGTTTCGGGGCCCTGTAATCATCCGGAGGTGGGTGGGTCCACCCTGCAGGTTTGGGAACCCACAGATACTGAAATCCGTGGATCCCAAATCTGCAGATACTGCGGACCCACCCGTATACCTCTCTAATAAACTAAGGCAAGAATTGCCTTTCCTGTGCCAATGCTCTGATCTCTCTAAGGCAGGTGGTGGGGCAAAAGGCCCGAAGGATGACCATGACCTGAGGTGGTGGCCTGCCTTTATAGGGCATGGACTTTTGCCCATGGGCAGCCTCCATGGACGCCTTCAGTCTTGGACATGGCAATGCAGGTTCTCACTCAGGTCCTAGGTCTCCACAATGATGTCTTCCTGCCTTTTCTTTATGCTGGTCTTCTATCCTCTTGTGGGGGGGGGGGTCGGAGACAAGAACTCTGAAGTAAAAGTGGACATTCAAACAAAATAGCCATGGTGAGCAAGGCACGTTACCCTGAGGCACAAGCGAACTGCCAAGATGGCTTCACTTCGGTCCTCTGTGGTCCTCCCCCTGCTGAAGTGTTGCTGTTGGAGTGTGCAGCCTCTCAGAGCGAAAGCAAAATGGCAGTCCTGAGGCATGAGGCCCTCTCCTCTTTCCCACCTTTTTTCTTTGTCAGGTGACATGCCAAGATGGTTTCTCTTTTGTCCTCTGTGGCCAGGAGCAGGTCAGCCCCAGCTCTGAGGGGCAGAAAGGCTTCTTTTAGCTCACTCAGGCAATTGGGCAGACGAGGCATAACTGCTTGGCCTGGTTACATCTCCCGTCAGCTGCCACCAGTTGGCATCTCCAGGCACAGCTGAGTGCAGGAAGGCCATCATGACCCTAAGAAAGCAGCTCAGGGGCTAGCAGCCGTTCCCCCAAAGCACAGTGCAACAAGGAGTTCCCCCCATTTCAACTTCTGAGGTGTTGCTGTCAGAGTGTAGCGTCTCAGGGCGAGAGCAAAATGGCATCCCTGAGGCATGAGGCCCTCTCCTCTTTCCCACCTTTTTTCTGTCAGGTGCCAAGATGTGAAGTGCCAAGATGGCTTCCCTTCGGTCCTCTGTGGTCCTCCCCCTGCTGAGGTGTTGCGGTTGGAGTGTGCGGCATCCCAGGGCGAGAGCAAAATGGCAGCCCTGAGGCCCTCTTTCCTGCCTTTTTTCTTTGTCAGGTGCCAAGTTGTGAAGTGCAAGATGGCTTCCCTTCGGTCCTCTGTGACCAGGAGCAGGCCAGCCCCAGCTCTGAGGGGTAGAAAGACTTCCTTTAGCTCATTCAGGCAGATGAGGCATAACTGCTTGACATCTCCCTTCAGCTGCCACCAGTTGGCATCTCCAGGCACAGCTGTGCTCAGGGAGGCCGTCATGACGAGGGTCAGAGAGCAGCTTAGGGGCTGGCAGCCATTCCCCCAAAGCATGGTGCAACAAGGACTTTCTCCCATTTCCCCCATTGAGGTGCTGCTGTCGGAGTGTGCGGCCTCCCACGGCAAGAGCAAAATGGCAGTCCTGAGGCACGAGGCCCTCTCCTCTTTCCCACCTTTTTTTCCTCTGTCAAGTGCCAAGATGGCTTCCCTTTGGTCCTCTGTGACCAGGTCTTCCTTTTCACCTCAGTGCAGTTCCCAGCTTGCTTTTCTCCCTCACAGTAATGATGCAGGCCTGCTGGGATGGCGGCATTTGGCCTGCCCCTTCACCTCGTGAGGAACCAAGGGTGGCGCAAGGTGAGAGCAAAATGGTGGCTCTGTGGCCAATCACACAATCCAGTCACAAACAAAATGGAGGCTGCTCTGTGGCCTTCCTCTTGTTCCTCAGGCAGCAGCTCCCTTTCACCTTGCGAGGTAGCAGGACTGGAGGCAAATTGCAACCCTGAGGGGAGCACAAGGAGCCTTTGGAGAGGAGTCCATGAGGCAGCTACTTAAATGGACGGTTTCAGGATGATCCTACAGTCTTTCCAAAATGGGCAATGATTGATTTCATTCAGAGGGGGCAGACCCTGCAAGATGACATGGGGGGGGCATTTGCAATGCTTGGAGGGTGGTACAGTTTGCTCTGCGCCATTACACACGTGTGCCTGTTGCAACTCGGCAAGAAGAAGAGGCGCTACCTTCTTCCATTGTGCCCATTTCACAGGTGCTGCTAATGGGGGACTGAGTCAGCACCTTGTGTTGGTGGCTTAAACAGCCAAAATGGGTGGAGCGAGTGTTGACTTTGCAGCAAAACAGACGCAGACCTCATGCAGAGCCTCTTGAATTGCAAAACAGGGCAAAATGATTTATAGGTTCACTGCAAGTCCTCCCCTTGGCTGGTTCTCCATAAAGGGCCTCGCCTTGTTTTCTCCTGCTCAGAAGTCTCCTGCTTAGCAGCTGATCCGGGCAAAAGCCGTGAGAGGGTGAGGTGAGGCGTCTCTGCTGCCTTCTTCTCTGTCACCCTTTTTTCTGAGCTTGGGTGCTGGGACCTCTCTTTGTCCCATTTGCTCACCCACCGGTTAGTGGCAGAGTCCTAACTGGGTGGAGAGGTGATGAACCAGGCTGGCCTTTGGGGTGGCTAGCCAAGTTGGCCGGGAATTTGGGGTGAAGACCCCCCACGCTGTTAGCACCCAGTAGCTGGAGCACCCAGTTGCTGCAATGCAAGACCCCTTGCAGCTCATGGCACTGTCCCTTTCTCACTCTCTGTTTAGCACTGGGATAATTTGCACCACTGAGTCTATGCTGCATGTGCTCCCCAGTTTCCCAAGAGGAGAGGCTTCCCAGGGCAGCGCTAACAGGCTCTTGACTTCCTTTGCAGGAGGGATTAGTGGAGGCTTAAGGTGCCTTTGTAATACTTGACTTGTCTGCAAATATCCAGGTTATTAGGTGGGGGCCAACAGCAGAGCAGTCCTTCAAGTCCCAACAGGTCACTTGCATGAATCAGTTTCACCCTTAGAAAGGAGCTTTCTCTGTCTGTGAGCCCAATCCTATGCATGTCTACATAGACGTAAGTCCCATTATAGGCAATAGGACTTACTCCCAAGTAAGTGTGGATAGGATAGCAGCCTTAGTCTCTTTTAGGCCTGCATGTTTTCCAAACTACTGCTTTGGTTTCTCCTTCACCCATGCACCCCTTTAGAAAAACTGGCCAACTAGCATTCACAGCGACACCCCCAAAATCATTACAGCATTTAGTGTCTGGAAGGCTGGGTTGCTCTGAGGAGGGAACTGGGTGCACACCTCTTGCTTGGCTAAGGGGCAGGAGAAGATCTGGGGATGAGATGGGTGAGATGCTTGATGGAAAGGGTGTGTGTTGGAGGCATTGCATACCATTGCCACTTGGACCCTTTATGCCCCTAAAAAAAGCCCAAGTCCTCCGCCTCTGAGCTGGCTTCAAGAGGGCTGGAAAACTGCTTTATATACAAACAAGCAGTGTCGTTTGTTTGTTTCCTACAGTCTCTCCCTCTCCCATACCCTTCAATCAGGAAGTGCTTCAATCTCAAACGTGTAGTCCCCAAAAAGGGCACTGTGTAGACTTGGCCTCTTCCCTCTGTCCAAAATGATCCCTCTGTTTCCTGAACAAGTTGCAAGCGATCATCAGGGGCTACACTCTGTCAAGCATCACCACTCTTGTTTTTGTGATTGACTACAAACTCCTACAAAATGATTGGTGGCCTGGAGGGCAGGCCTTGATGAGTGCAACATTTTCTAATGTCCAGAGGCAGGGAGGGAGGGAGTGAGTGTGCATGCTCTCTCTCTCTCTCTCTCTAAATTAGGAGAATTCATTTGGAAGAGTTTGGGGAAGCAGCTATCCCAAGTCATTACAGAGCTGTGTCATTTCTTTGGCTGCTACTGTCAGGTTCCTGGTCCTTGAGCTGGAGTGACGGAGAACCATTACCAAGATGAGAGCTGTGCTGTGCATCTTTGGCCTGACCCTGACCTGTGTGCTTCACCTTGCAGCCGGGATCCCTGTGCAGCAGGACTTCAACTACCGAAGGGTAAGAGAGTTTGGAAGCAGGGGGTCTCATCCAATTAGGGAGCAGCTCAGAGAGTCTGGTGGGAGGCACAGTCTGCTTTGGCAGTTCCTTTCCATGCCACAAGAGTCATGTTCCCATCAGGAGGGAGAACTTCTAGGGCTGCAGCTTTTCCCACTGCTTGCTGCTACTACCCACCTCCTCCCATTCCTTTAATTTGAAAAGGACAAGGGGTAGGGAGCAGAAGGAGAAACATGGAGGAGAAGAGCTTGGTGGGCTAGAGCTCCAACACTCTAGCCTGCCAATTTTTTCCTCCTCCAGACTCCTGCCCCGTTCCCTTCTTCTTTTTCAGAGTCAGGAAGTAGAAAGGTGAGGGGCAGTGGGCATATCATTGGGTGAGGAGGCAGCATTGGAGGCATTGCTTCAAGTACCAGGAGACCTTGAGCCAGCCCTGGACCCAGGACCGGACATAGGAGCTGTGGGGCTCAATTGGAAACATCTTTGCAGGACCCCAGGTTCGCAGCCAAGATCTGTAGAATCTGAGAGATAGAAATAAAATGTATCAGAAACTTTATATCACTATGGTAGAATGGAAAGCCATCAAAGTGTGCGCTTAAAAAGTGCATGTGAGTTAATGGGCCGAGTGGATCTAAGCACATTTTAATATAAAATTGTGTACAAGACTAGCATAGATTATCCTAGGGCAGGGGGCCCTTAGGCACGGGGTTCAGCTGGGAGCAGTTGGTCCAGTTGGCTTAAAGCTTGCCCTGCCTACAGTCTCCCAGTAGCACATTCAGCCACAGTGGCAGTGCTTCTGAGGGCGTATAGCCCTGAGCAGGATTGGGTCACTGTATTTTATTGCCAGCCTGGCAGGTGTGCTGTGAGCTAAGATAATAATGACAATGAATTGCTGGGCCCTGGATGACCCACATTCCGTGACAAGCTAAGCTGGGTGCCGCCACCTGAATATATCATGCAAACGGGTACATCATTGTGTCTTGTCTTCTGTAATTTATTCTGCATTTCTTGAGCACGTTGCATCACTTCTGCTAGACATAGTGAGAGGGACAGAGCCAGGCAGGGTGTTCAAGGGTGCCTGGGCCCTCTCATTGCTGAAAGGCATCAGGAAGGGCCAGGCCACACTAGGCACATAAACAGACCCCACACATTAAAAACACAGGTGCTGTGTCTAGCAAAAATGAGATTGCAGGAGAGATGTGATCATTAGCAAAGAAGTGGGGAGGGAGAGTGAGTGGCAGAGGACACACCTAGAACCTCCTGGGGCACAGTTGTTGCTGCTGAATGTGCTTAATATCTTCATCTATTTGCTTCTTCATCTATTTGCTCTTCAGTTTATATCCCTTATTTTGCATAGCAGCTCACATTTAAAAACATAACAGGGTATTTGAGATCCCCGCCTTCTATATAACCCGGCTCTTTATAATACAGCTCTATAACAGAGGCCCTTCTACAGGTGCCATTGACTGGTGGGGGGGGGGCGTCAAGGAGTAAGGCCTTCTTCGTAGTGGCACCAACTTTATAGAATTTCCTCCCTCTCTGCTTTCATGGATGAGTCACTGGGCTCCCCTTCTCCCCTTCCTTACGACTTGCTTTATTGAAAATTAAGTCATGTGTGCAACTGCACTCATACTTCATGGATTCACTCTATGTAAATTCACAATACATCACACTACAGCCAACCAGCAGAGGGCAGAAAATGATCCTTGTGGGACTCCTTGCCTCTAGGTGGAAGGGGTCTGGCACCGAATTGCAATGGTCCTCAAAGGAGCAGAGTCGGAGGTTGTTGGGCCACATATCCGGATAATGCCTCTGCCTAGAGGAGACCTCTCTGTCCAGAAGAAAATTGAGATGTAAGTACCACAGACGCACACAAGCCCTGCTAAGACTGCCTACAAAAAGAAGTCCGATTCACATATTTTCATCAGTCTGCGTTCTTCTCCAGCTACTGAGTCCTACATAGGAATTTATTATACTTCATTTAAGGGTCTAGCTAGCTCATTCATCCCAGAGACTTGGAGTGAGCTGCAGTAATTTAAAATACAATGAAATGGAATTTAGAAACATCTCAGATCTAAATGGGGGCTAGCAATACAGAGGACAAGTGAAGTGCATTCAGGCTGGTCAGGCCAGGTGACCTCCCAGATCATCACACCTATAGCCACTGGCTTTCATGCCAAGGGCTTTCTGGTAATTGCCTCCCTCCAGGCAAGGGGTGAGGGAGGTCATTTCCTGTTTTGGTCTTTTCCCTTCCTAATGGAGCAATGCCCCCCTTTTGTGGAGCAAGTTCTGGAAAAGGGGAAAGGGTGCCTTGCGTAAAAGTCTCTCTCTCTCTCTCTCTCTACAGTAGGAACACCTGCAGACAGGTGAGCAGTCGGTACCGACACACCAACATACCTGGTCAATTCAATATTTTCGGTAAGTAGCTGCTGCTTTGAACTCCCCGAGTCTAGTATGGAACTTACCTTACATTCTGCAGCTGCAGCACCTTTTCACCTTATCTATTTGCATCTTTACTTGTCGATAGCAACATTGGAGTATGATGAGCACTGTGACTGACAGTAGCTTTCAAGAGCAGCTTCTGATGTGCCAGATGCTGGTTGGTGGGGGACGAAACTGCTGTTCAAGGAGGATGTGGGTGATGGAGAGACTTCCTCTATGCTGTAGTTGGGTGGGTGGAGAGTCAGTTGGCAGGTATGGCCAGGACCAAGCCAGGTTGCCACAGGTATTGGTCATTGACAGAAAGGGTATCAGGAACACGTTAGTTGGCATTTTTCCATATCATGTCTGGATGAGCCATCTCCAAGGTGCTGGAAAACCCTCCAGTTTAATTGGGAGAGACATGGGAGTTCAAACTGGAGGCCTTGAACCAGCCAGGTCAATTCCCTTTGGGCACAGACTACGGCCTGATAAACAGTGAGTTTCCCATTTGCCTTGTGGGGGGGGGGGGAGGTAGAGTTAAAAATTCCACTGAGCGTAATTCATCAAAGTAGAAATGTGTTTTCCAGCTGGAGGGAGTTCAAGCTATTTTCCCTATGAAAATTTGAAGATGGAGAGCCTAGGAGAAAAGCAAAGCTGGAAACTAAACTTCATAGTTTTAATGTATTCTAAGCTAATACACTTTGGCAAGGGGAGGTTGAGTGGGTTGGGGGGCTCAGCCAGCCATTCTGTGATGGTGCCATCTCCTTTAACACATCTCCTCTGGTCTAGTTTCCTATGGCAGCCAAAGCACCGTCCATTTCGTGGCTACGGATTACAACAGCTACCTTGTTCTTCACATCCAGACCTCCGATGACACTGCGCTGTATCTCTTTGGTATGTGTTCTGCAGTGGGTGTGCAAGAAAGGCAATAGTGTAGCCCAGTAGCCAAGAGCATAAGACACTGGCATGAGAGATGGTGCACACAAACCAGAACTGTTTTCCAGTTTCTTAGTCTTCTGTTTGGCAAGAGTGTTCCTACTTCTCAATGTGTTCAGCCCACTTCAGCAAAAAGGTGATCACATTTAATTTCTTGCAACACACAGCCCTGGGGAAGAAGGCAGTGGGAAGAGGGGGGAGCTGGAGAAGATTTCAAACAGAGAATGGGATCTTTCTGGGAGCTAAGCAAACAGCCTGGCAAAAGGTTTGTTCAATTCCTTGGTTGTGTCTCAAGCTAGGGGATCAGACGTGTCAAATACCATTGCAGAAAAATTTGGACAACATGCAGGATCTCTGGGATTCAGCAAGCGCAGCATCCTCTACCCAGATGCCAATGGTAAGTCCCTCGCACCTGCCCCATGGACTTGATACTTCCCACTCCTGTCCCTTGCGATGACACTGCTCCTCTTTTTCTCCCCCCCACCACAGAGCGATGCACATTCTGAAGGGGTTGTGCTTAAACAAAGAGGAACTGCAAGCAAGTTTCCCTTTGTCCACGATTAGGTGGCAAAACGTAATCAACAATTGAGAAAAAAAACAACAGAAAGCTACTGCGTACTTCTTGTGCTTTTGCTCAAATGTTTATCAACACTGTGAAAAATCCTGCTGTATGTCCTCTTTTAAACTATCGCAATTAAAAAAAACAACACCTGGCACCTTCTGTCTTGCAATATATTTTCGTGGCCTTGTAAGGCCAGTCAGAGGTTCATGAAAAAAGCCAATAACAAAATGGGCACTGGACTGGCAATCCATCAACCAAGTAGGGCCTCAGTCATTTCTGGAAGGCCCTGAATCCCAGAATGGAACTTCTGCATTTTAAACAGTTCCATACCAAAACAAATAAATACAACATGTTCTTAAGAGTTCCATCTGATAGCTGAGTACGTCTCTTCGTATTTTCAGGCAGCCCCCATCTCTTTCCTCTTTTGTAATTTGGATTCCTGCTTATCATCCCCTCTTTTTTTCCCCCTCGTTTCAAAGATTTAAAGGCTTGTGCTGTTTAAATTATAAACAGTGTGTAGTTCTTTTTTCATTAAGGGTCTTGTCCTTCCCCTATGGGAAGGATGGATTTGGAAATCCCATCTGTTTCTGATTGGCCTGAAGAACTGCCAGCTTTTGCACTGGCCCCACTTCCTGTGCCTTCAACTGTAGTGAGATTATCACAGCTGATTTCTGAACATCCAGTGGTTGTTACAAGCACAGAAGCAGTCCTTAATTCCCCCACTGCCCAGCAACCTCTCCAAGCCGCAGACTCAGTGGATGTAAGCTGTGAACTCTACTAAGAGGGTAAAAGAATCAGCAGGCATGAAAAGACCCAAAATGATCACATGTAAGATTGAGTGTCCAGCTATTCCACCACATCGCCATACAGGTTCTTTTTCACACCAGTCTCAGTCTTCACTTTGGGATCCAAACTGGGCACTTGCTCTGCAGAGGGGAAAAGAAGGAATGAAAGTCATGCAGGTCACACAGATTTAGGGACACAAACGCATACACAATTTTGCAATCTGAATTCAGTCATTGAGGGAGACTTGCGTAAATGAAAGACCGCATTGGCTGTTTGGACCAACAAAGATGCAGTTGTGGGCAACGCAAGGAGGGCATGAAGCCAGGAGGCCTCGCCGTTACTGATTTCCCAACTTCTCATACACCGAGGTAGATCGCCTCTGAAGAACAAGGTCCCATCTAGCATATCCGATCAGTACGTATGTGCGTCTGACTCAGTGAAATCTCAGCGTGCGTAAATTTTTTTAAAAAGGTTTCTACCCCTCAGGCTTTTCTAGAAACAAGCTTGAAAATGTGAATGGCTCTTTGCCCTACTTCACGACTAGAGGGGGCAGATTAAACTATGCAGAGTATTTCTAAACTTATTCTGTTCAGTCTCTATCTCCCTTTTGCCTTCTTGCCCCACCCCCTAAAGTCCCAGCTATTTTGATCCTCTTGGTTATCCTTTTTCTGTACTTTCCCCCAGCCCTGCAATCTCCCTTTTCGCATGGCCATCTATTCACCTTTGGCTGCATCTTGGAGGGGCGGCTCGCTCTCCAGGAAGATCCACAAATCAGAACACCTCTGTGTCTCCCTCCGAGTCACTGCATAGCTGGCAGCCGAGCCCACAACTACAAATGCCCAGAGAAAGAGAGACTGGCAAACCAGAAAAGGTCCGAAAGAGAGCTTGGAAGCTCTTAAACACATATAATGAGCTCAACCACTAAATCAACTAAACTGCATTGCCTTAAAATATTTTTAGCAGCTATGCAGGATAACACAGGCTTGTAGGTAAAATCCTAGCAATGCTGAATTTCTTTGGATACCAACCCAAGGAGATTAAGACATGCCACTGGAGTGGGTAAGACAGCTTCCGGTTGAGTTTTTGAAGTGCAAAGGCCATTCCAGTGCCTGTTCAAAAGAGACACAGAGATCTGAATTAGTGCCGTTAGCACCACAGCTAACGTTGCCTTCATCAAACGCACGACACTGGGCTAGGGAGGCATTTGGCCTGTTCCAGCATGGCTTTTCTAACATTCTTAATGCCTCCCCAAATATAAACAATTCCCTGCACACAGAAAGCTGGTGCATCACTATTTCCCTAGCATGCTCGTTTTCTGTGTGCAGGGATTTAGGGAGGGGGGCATGGAAGAGCAGCACATTCCCGATACCAAAAGGATCAGGACTTTTGGACTGGGGAGTATAATTTCTAGACAGAAAGAGCTGTGATTTCTGACACATACACACACAACCAGCCTCCATTTTATACATTGAGCAGGGAGCTCACCTGTGATAAAGGTCGCCATTCCCTTCATGAACGCAAATGATTGGCAGGCGGTGTATTCTTGCAGCCCCTGGAAAACAGAGGAGAAATATAATGGGAAAATAACCGGATCAAAACCACAAAAAGGGGGTCTGTTCATATCCTTCCTGCCCCTTTGGAGAGACTGTCTCTGAACTGAGAGGTGCCATTTGGCCATCCTGGCTCCCAGTGGTGGACAGACCTCTCTCCACCTCCACAAACTCTCCTGCTTCTTTTCAATGCAATACAGGTGAAGACCTTGGAATCCACTGATTTGGGATCCACTGATTTGACTCACCACTGATACCAAATAGTGAAACCTTTTTTTTAAAGGGGAGTCCTGATGCTACGAAGTTTGGGAACCCCTGTTCTAAAACACGACTAAGAAGCAGAGATGTGTGGTGGGGGGGGCAGGTCTAGAGCTTCCCCCCTAGGATCCTTTGGAAAGCACTGCCGCCTGTGAGGTGTGCAAGCACTCCCAGCCCCATGTGCTCTGCCTGCACACTTCCCATGCGGTACAGCTTTTGGAAGGACCAGTGGAGAGGCTCTGCCTCACCTGCCTCCCCACCCACTGCATGTCCCTGCTTAGAAGAAGAAGCCCTCAGTGCCCACCAGCCAAGCAAATGCCCAGGCAGGGCTGGGGGAGATTCTGGAGAGCTGCTGCCGCCAACCCTGTCCTGGGCAGATCCAGAGCCTGATCCGAGGCAGGGCTACTCAGAATTCCAGTCAATGGGGCCTCCTCCCGGGAAAGTGGGGCCGGGGTGGCACCAGTGCTGGGAGGCGGGGCAGGAAGGCGCTCCCCGGGCTTTGGAGGGGCGCAGCGGCCCCTCTCCGCTGGGAAGCGCCCTTGGAGGGGGGGGCGCTGGCAGCCCACCGGGTGCTTGCTGGCCACGGCCTCGTCCACGCGCGCCAGCCCCACGTTCACCATGGCCAGGCTGCGGCTGCGCCACGGGCGGCTCCGGGGCGCACGGCCGGGCGGTGCCGCCGCGGGCTTCCCCTTCCTGGCTCTCCGCCCCGCGCGGCAGCTCCATCTGCAGGCCCGGCGGAGGGGCTGCTGTCCGAGGCCGGCGGCCGGGGGGCAGCGGCTGGCTGTGCGCCCCCGGGACGCCCTGCGCTGGCATGGCTCCCCCGGGACCCCTCCGGGCCGTCCAGCACGACGGACAGCGCTTCCTCTGCTTCTGCAGCCCCGGGGGAGACCCTCTCCGGCTCCAGTGAGTGCGCCTGGGGCCCCGATCCCGCGCTGGGGCGCAGGGCTGGGCTGGCACTTGCAGAGTGCCCTGGCTCTCTCCTGCTCTGCCCCTGGCATCAGTGGGGCTAGGGCCCCCGGGAGGGCTTTTATCGGGGGTTGCCAAGTTTCCTGGGGGGAGAGTGGCGACGGCAGCGGTTCTCAAACCCACCAGTGGGTGGTGACCCAGTTCTTGGTGGTGGGCGTAACTGTCAGGTTAGAGGGGAGCCCTGCTGCCCCTCACCACCCAGCCACTTGAGCCCAGGCTTGAGGGGCTGATAAAGGGAAACTCTGAGGGTGGGGGGTCCTGATGCTCAAAAGTTTGGGAACCTCTGGGGTAGGGGGGAGGCTGGCGACAGCTGGAATAGTTTAAACCAGGGGTGTCAGACACGAGGCCCACGAGCTTAATGCAGCCCCTGGAAGCCATTTAACCGGCCCCCATTATAACTGGGTTCTCCCAGCACAATAATTGGACTCTCATATTATATTGAAAGTACTGTACATAACATAAGAACAGCCCCGCTGGATCAGGCCATAGGCCCATCTAGTCCAGCTTCCTGTATCTCACAGCGGCCCACCAAATGCCCCAGAGTATGAGCAAAGTATGAGCAAAATTGACTCATTTTCTGTCATTTGCAGCTCATGCATTTCTGGGTGAGAACTAAGTGTTTCTGTCTGGCCCTCATCTGCTTAATGATGTCACTTCCTGCTTCAGCAGAGCTCACTTCAGGCCTCTTCGGGCGTGAAACAAGTTTGACACCTCTGGTTTAAAACATCCTTTGAAGTGTTTCTCTTTAAGCCACGGATTAAAGGATATTGTAGGGTGGAAAGCTTCTTTAGGGGTGACAAAGAATTTGCATCCTTCCAAGGGTTAGTTGGCCGCCAGCTTAACTGCCTGTTCCTGCCTGAGTTGTTAAAGGCAAACTGACATTCTTTGCCTATTCATCATTGCTATGTAGGTTTCTCTTCAAAGTTTTAATTCTAGTGTATCTAAACCAGGTATTACGTATGCTGAGAATAGTCTGGAATAATCTTGGAAGTTTCTGGGCCCCCTCCTTTGGGGCCTGGGTACAAATCACCCCTTTTACTCCCAACAGGATATGTGATGAATCCTGTGTTGGGAGGGCAGTCTTGGAGGCCTCCTCATAAGAACATAAGAACATAAGAACAGCCCCACTGGATCAGGCCATAGGCCCATCTAGTCCAGCTTCCTGTATCTCACAGCGGCCCACCAAATGCCCCAGGGAGCACACCAGATAACAAGAGACCTCGTCCTGGTGCTCTCCCCTACATCTGGCATTCTGACTTAACCCATTCCTAAAATCAGGAGGTTGCGCATACACATCATGGCTTGTACCCCATAATGGATTTTTCCTCCAGAAACTTGTCCAATCCCCTTTTAAAGGCGTCTAGGCTAGACGCCAGCACCACATCCTGTGGCAAGGAGTTCCACAGACTGACCACGCGCTGAGTAAAGAAATATTTTCTTTTGTCTGTCCTAACCCGCCCAACACTCAATTTTAGTGGATGTCCCCTGGTTCTGGTATTATGTGAGAGTGTAAAGAGCATCTCCCTATCCACTCTGTCCATCCCCTGCATAATTTTGTATGTCTCAATCATGTCCCCCCTCAAGCGTCTCTTTTCTAGGCTGAAGAGGCCCAAACGCCGTAGCCTTTCCTCATAAGGAAGGTGCCCCAGCCCCGTAATCAGCTTAGTCGCTCTCTTTTGCACCTTTTCCATTTCCACTATGTCTTTTTTGAGATGCGGCGACCAGAACTGGACACAATACTCCAGGTGTGGCCTTACCATCGATTTGTACAACGGCATTATAATATTAGCCGTTTTGTTCTCAATACCCTTCCTAATGATCCCAAGCATAGAATTGGCCTTCTTCACTGCCGCCGCACATTGGGTCGACACTTTCATCGACCTCACCACCACCACCCCAAGATCTCTCTCCTGATCTGTCACAGACAGCTCAGAACCCATCAGCCTATATCTAAAGTTTTGATTTTTTGCCCCAATGTGCATGACTTTACACTTACTGACATTGAAGCGCATCTGCCATTTTGCTGCCCATTCCGCCAGTCTGGAGAGATCCTTCTGGAGCTCCTCACAATCACTTCTGGTCTTTACCACTCGGAAAAGTTTGGTGTCGTCTGCAAACTTAGCCACTTCACTGCTCAATCCTGTCTCCAGGTCATTTATGAAGAGGTTGAAAAGCACCGGTCCCAGGACAGATCCTTGGGGCACACCGCTTTTCACCTCTCTCCATTGTGAAAATTGCCCATTGACACCCACTCTCTGCTTCCTGGCCTCCAACCAGTTCTCAATCCACGAGAGGACCTGTCCTCTAATTCCCTGACTGTGGAGTTTTTTCAGTAGCCTTTGGTGAGGGACCGTGTCAAATGCCTTCTGAAAGTCCTTCTCAAGGTTAAGGAATGTTTGTTTCCTTGCAGTGGGGCTGCACCGGCACTGGAAAGTTGGATAGAACTGGGCCCTAAGTAGCCTATGTTAGGCAAGCCCCTTCCTCTGCGATTAATACTTCCCATTTGATGTCCTAAGAGGCCTGTGTAAAATCTTCATTTATGTACAAGACCTTGAACAATTTCAGCTCTCTGTGTCTTCTCTTCTTCCTCAGTGTCACAAACGCGTCTGAATTCTGGAGCTGCGATGTCGAGTCGGACAATCAGGATGGAGACGTAAGTGTGAGAAGCTCCTGGATTGGAGTGCCTGAGGATCTGCATTTGAAAACTAACCCCTTCCTCTACTGCCTTCTAGGATTGCAAGGTTGGAAGGGACATGCAAGGTCATCAAGTCCACCCCCTGCCAGCTATAACGTTCACAATAGACCCAGGTTTCTCAATCTGTGCTTCAAAATGCCCTGGGGAGGCAGGGAAATGACCCCAGGGAATCTCGAGGCATCCTGGGGAGTGACCAAAAGTGACCGCTCTCCCAATGCAGCTTGGCTCAGCGGAACCCAGCCCTGAACCAGATGGGGGGAAGTGGGAAAGGCAGGATTTTGAAGAGTACTTGGACCCCCCCCCCCCACAGGCTAGCTCAGAAATGCCAGGCAGCCTGATCCTATGGTTGGCAGCACCCAGGGCTCCATCAGTTCCAGCAGCACCAAAATGGCTACCATTGGATCCTATGGGTGTTGGGCTAGCATCGGGATACTCTTCAGGTAAGGGAGATATTTATTTAGGTCCTAGACTTGTTCATAAATGACCTGGGGATGGAGATAAGCAGCAAGGTGGCCTAGTTTGCTAAATTTTTCTGTATGGTGAAGTCCAGAAGAGATTGTGACAATTTCCAGAAGGTTCTAAACCTGCCTCCGGGGATCCTGCAAAGCAGCTTTCTCCTGTTTTGAGGTCCCAATATCTGGCTGTCTGAGATAGCCTGCCCCTGAACATGGAGGTTCAATTCTGAGCTATCATGACTTACAGCAGAAGAAGAGTCCTGCTGGTTCAGACGAAATGGTCCATTGAGATTGCATTTCTGTTTGTCCCAGTAGCCAGCTAAATGCTTTTGGGAAGCGCACAAGCCAGAAGGCTTTGCAAATTACACACCTCAGATGTTCATATTGTGCTTGCTAGCTGGAGAATGCAGGTCTTAGCTCTGCATAATCTTTCTCTCTCTCCTCCCAGGTGTCACGGGATGAACTGGGTTCTTCCACTGACTCCAGTTCTAAACTCAGGTGAGCATCTGTCACTATTGACATTCTTTTCCCTTCCTTATTGCAAGTATATTTGACTAAATGCAGTTTTAACCTGCCTCTTAATTCACTCCATCTTTCACCTGTCTTTGAGATGTTGGGATGAAAGTTAGGCTGCAATCCCAACCACACTTTCCTGAGAGTTAAGCCCCATTGAACAAAATAGGACTTACTTCTAAGTAGACCTGGTTAGGATTGTGCCCTTAGTGTACATGTTCGCAATGCAATTCTTCTTCCGAAGGTCAAATGTCATCTTGACCCCTGATACTGGAAGAAGGTATCATGCACCCTGCAATGCGATATCTGAAGTGAGCCTTCTGGAACCCTGTCACTTACTACAGTCAGCCCTCTGTATCCCCAGGGAATTCAGTTCCACCTCCTTGCAGATACCAAGATCTGTGGATACTGGGGCTTGCTTTTAAAAGTGTTTTTAAAAATCAAAATAAGTCAGAAAATAGCCTTTCCTACCATAGAGCTTCAAAACTGTGCAGAGCACTCAATGACGCTTTGGAAACAACTTCTGGTTGGCGTGACCCAGAATCACACAATGCTTCTAATTCCAAGCATTTTGGATAAGGACTACTCAATCTGTATTAACAGTAACAATTATTAATTGATCACTTTCCTTCTATCCTCTGCAGAGAAGCCTTGGCAGGCCAGGAGCCGACACTGACCGTGCGTGACAGCAAAGCCGTCCTACAGTTCCAAAATGGTGGGCAAGTCCCCCTCACCTTCGACCTCTTCCGACTCCCTCTCTCTGAAGCAAGGAAGCAACTCCAGGAGCTGATGTTTGGCTTGGTGGAGCAGGTGCAGACGTTGGAGAAACGCCTTCAAGGTACAGTCTATACAGTTGGCCTTTGGTATCTGCCGGAGATACGTTCCATGAATACAAAATTCTGCAGAGAGTGAAACCCTGGGGGGGGGGGGCGGTGCTCTGGCCCACTGGAAGTCCCTTTCAGAAGGCTCCAGGGCACCTTCTGAGGTGCAGGGAAGTCACGCGCAACCTCCCTGTACCTCAGAAGACCTTCCAGATATGACTGGCACTTCCTGTCGCATCTGGGGGGGGGGGTCTCTGAGGCCCTGAGGCCAATTCATGAATGCCTAGCCTGCAGATAAGGTGGGCCCACTGGACATGTTTCTGCATGCTGGCGGAAGGAGAGAATGTCAGTGATCTCCCACTTTGAATCTGCCTGCAACTTCTCCCTTGCGTAAGAGCCATTCATCTTTGCAGTTCTGGGCAGAATTTGAGTTTCCAACAAAGCAAGGGAGGAGAATCTGGAGTGCAGGCTTTTGTATGACAAAATACCAAATCCAGATTGGTTTTGGAGTATGGATGAACAGCAGCCGTAGGCAGAAATGAACTCACACATATCTTCCCTTCTCTGCAGAGACAGCTGTTCCCTCTCCGAACATCAGCCCCGAAAAGAACACATGGAGAAATCCAGGTCTTTTTGCTGCAGGTAAGAGGTGGTGCTTGACTAGGCTTGCGTGGCTTGAGATTCATTCCAGGGAGGGTCTATGCCAAACGCTAACCCCCTTACCTGGTGATCTCCCTTTCTCTGGATTGGAAGAGGCTGAAGTGTGGAGCGTGGTGGGCATCAAGTGCTTTTGCTTTAGCCCTCCACTCTCTGTTCCTCCACACTTCCTATTCTGCACAGCCCCTGCGGCCCCCTTTTCCTCCTTCAATCTGGGGAGTGGGAGGCTGAGTGCCTGTTCCTCTTCCAGCTTTGCTGCAGTTCCATTCATGGCTGCTAGAGGGCAGGCTTCTCTGTTTCCTGCTGGCGTTGCAGTTCTACTTGCAGCTAATCCAAGGCAGTCTTCTTTCTTTCCCGTTTTTCCCCATTCCTTGGCAAAGGAGCAGGCAAGCCAGAAGGCTGCCCTCTGCTGTGAGCGGAACTGCAGCAACACCAGCAAAGGAGCAGGCAAAAGAGAAGTCTGTCCTCTGCCCTGACTAGCCCCTATCAATCTGGTCCCTGAGGCAGCTACCTCATTTGGCCTCCTAGATGAGCCAGCCCTTGGCGTCAGCAAGCATGCAGTTCCAACCTCTGTCTTCTGCAAACTAAGTCTGCCTGTAGTCAGGATGGCTTTCGAGAAAGCCTCTTTGGTCAGTGTAGGAGGAACTTGAGAAATGGCATTCTCCCATTCACAGCGAAAGACAGAAGTGTTGCCCTCACTCTAGTTTGGCTTTGGGGTGTTACTTTGTCACCAAATCCTATTCACATGGTAGTGCTGTGATATCATTGCACTGGGTGCCTCCTTATTGGCTGGGAATGAGCCTTCTTTGAAAGCTCCACCCAGCTCTCTCTTTCTGCAGGAGGTCTGTGGGTGGGCACCAAAGGGACAAGGCAGGTCCTCCCTCCACCCTGTTTAGCGTGATGGATGTATAAGACTAAGCTGTAGGAACCCAGAAGGAGCTACAGCAACCATTTTTCATGCTGTTTCTTTTCTCGGCCTTTTCCCCGCTGGGCAGAGCTGAGCCCCCCGAAGAGCAGAGCTGGGCAGGCTGCAACCAAGAGACGGCTGCCTGGGGAGTCGCTTATTAACCCTGGATTCAAAAGGTAACTCAATCCAGATCAAGCTCCTGCTTCCCTTTGGCTGAGTGCCCTGCTCTAGTTATGGGTGCATTTGATTTTTGGACACTGAGAGGAAACAGATGCCAAGATTCTGTACCAAAACCAGCTGTGTGTTATGCACAGATATAAGTGCATTGATAAGTTTGGTTTTGCTCCTTGTCGTGAGCGATTGCGAGGCACTGGTGTCCAAGTCCCTGATGGCTGGAGAGCGTAGCCTTCATCCCCCGTTGGCACAGAAGACTTTTGCGCTAGACAAGGTCAAGCTTTTCATTGCAATTCATTTGTTTTAATGAAAGCGAAGGCTCTGAAGCAGTGAATTCTGCTTCTGGTCTGGACTTTTGTACTTCCAAACTCAAACCCTGATGTAGTCTTGGTAAAGGAGACTCTGGTCCATGAACCAACAGGATATGATCAGCTTTTTCCTCCACCTCAAGTTTAGAAATCTGTTTCATCTTCCACATATCCATCTGAAATGTATTATACAACCAACTTCCTTCTCCTTTTTTTACCAGTAAGAAGGCACCAACAGGGGTAGACTTTGACGATCTCTGAGTGTGTCGGCCACGGCAGACCTGGAGCCCCCTTCGTGGAAGTTTTAACAAGATGTCTGGCTGCATATGTATTTGCAAGCAGATGAGTTTCCCGTCTGTTTGTGCTCCGAACTGAAGGAGAAACGTCCAGCCCTCTGTTGATGAAATTGGGCCCAGGGGCCGTTTCACCTCGATGGCTTTTCTGGGGGTGACTGCTGGAGAGGCCTGCTGGACGTCCTGCCTGTAACTGGTCTCTTGGGCAGCTGGCTCTGGGAAGGAGCTTTTTAAATGTATTTAATGAAATATGTCTCAAATAAAGCTGGAATGCTCCTGAGCTTCCCGTCTGGGTTCTGCCTCCTTGAGAAGACTCCTACCTACCCTCCTGCAGCAGCTGGTCTGCAGCAGGGGAAGGGACAGCAGAACTGGGCTCTCCACCTGGTGGCAGGAGGTCTGGTACTGGGGCTATTGGTCTTTCTTTAAAGAATCACTTCCCACTTTCTCTTCTTCTCTGAATCAGAGTGTGGGCTTTCCCTTCCGGCTGAATTCAGGAAGGTGGTTTCACCACTGCTTTTGTTTTCTCAGCGGGCACCTTCCTGTAGAGCTTTTCTTGACCTGTAAGGGGTTCCTCCTTTTGTGGCTCAGTGGTACTGGTTGTCATCGGACAGGGAGCCACTGGCCCTCTGTCCCTTCCAAAGATGGGCATCGCATTGGGTCTTGCTGTGCAAAATCTGCACATGTTCTTGGGTGACACAAGGGATCTGCCTTGTGCAAGGCAGCTGCCCTCTCCCCATTCCTACTCCCCACCTTTGTGCTTCCTGCTGACTTCCGCTACATTAATCTTACACTGCTTTCTGCCTCAACATGCATTAGCAATGAGCACTTCCTGACTGTTTAATATTTCTGCACCTGTATTTAAAAATTAAACGCCAACAATGAGACTTTCAAACAGTGACCTCAAAACACTGGCGCTGCAGTTCTAGAGCTTGTTTTTGTGGGTTGCATAAAAGGTAACAAACCTCATTCTGAAGCCAGATTAACCACTGTTGTTATTTTCTGTGTCCCTTTGGCACTGGGGGTGGGGGGAGTGTGCCATCTGGCAGCATTTTTGGGTCAATTAGGATGGGATGACAGACAGAAATTCAGCTGGTGCAGTTTCTCCTGATATGGAGAAAACCTGTTGAATTTCATGAAGTGTTTTGGGTTGTAATGCAGCTTCTACAAGTTGTAAAGAGGAAAAAAAAACTTGATTCCTGGCCAGGGCCACTGTCTGTATGGAGTTTGCAGGTTCTCCCTATGTCTGCATGGGTTCCTTCGGCCTGGACAGCTCACATTTATTTCAGTGTCTAATAATAGAAGTGTTTGGGGTCTTTTTAGCAGTTTGGTGATGTTTTAGTGCCCAGAAATATGCTGTGGGAACGCAGTTCTGGTTTACATATATCAGGGGTGGCCGACATTTTAACTTTAGAGCTTGCGGACCTTTAAACAGTTGTGTAGAAGAGGGAATTTCATCAGCTGCAGCTTCTCATCTCACGAGTGTAGATCGGTTAGCCAATGGGAAAGTTGGTTTTGTTGTAAGTTGTTTTGCTTAAAGTTTCCAAGAACCTCTTGACCACTGAGTGAGGATTTGCTGTTTGGACACGGAGCAGTCTGCTGCCCTTTTACCCCCAAGCCTTGGCCCCCTCCACTCCTGTGTGAATCTTCCATCTTTGTGAATATGGATCTGGCCCTCAAGTGCAGAGGTGCCTTGGAGGAAGGTGATCCACTTCACCTGAATGCACAAGATTAGTGGCACGCCTTGTCAATGGTTCCTTTCAGCTCCTTTGTTTTCTGACTGTGAGAACCCGTTGGTCCTTTCTGCAGTCATCCGAAGAGTGAGCATTGACATGTGGGGCTGTCAGAAAGGATGGGGTCGGGGAGGGCAACCAGTGGTGAGCA